>NW_015961970.1:1777741-1945147 GCF_000497045.1 Kalmanozyma brasiliensis GHG001 | reverse complement strand
CCCCCCCCCCCCCCTCCTCTCCCCTCTCTTCATCGTTGCTGAACACATTCCCTTTTTCTCGCAAAACAGCAACACCATCACCATCAAAATCACCAACGCCACCACGGACTTTGCCCACTCGTGGCCGCACACCTCCACCACCTGCCCCACCCCCAACATGCGCGACAAAATGTGGTACGACCTCGACAAGCTTTTTTGCAAATACTTTCGACCGGCGCCGCGACAGCTCGGCCACTAAAGTTCGCCCCACTCAGGTTTGCAGCTACACAGCGACGCGGATTGCAGGGAGCCTGCTCACCCTCTCCGCACACCAGCCGCAGAGTGCCGATCAGGTCGAAAAAAGTCCCGCCCTGCAAAAAGTCAGCACAACACACGCGCACAGAAGGATCAGGTCGAATAGCAGCAATGTTGCAAAAAGAGTTAGGTGAATAGCACAAATACACGTGATCGTCCTCGAACCAAATCGTCGTGGCTGAGAAGGAGTGCCAAAGAAGGATGCAGAAGCAAAACTGAGATACAGAGAGATGCAAGTGTGTGTGTGATGTGACATCGACGCCTACTGGTTGACCCGAATGCCTCGCAAGGGGGACCTCTTGGCAGTCGAACCCATCTGCTGCTCCTTGGCGCTCTTGGTCCTCGCCAACCCCCTCATCGCCGCCGGTCGACTAGGCGTATCCAGCGCACCGATCGCATTCTCGTCATCGTCATCGTCGAACGTGTCGTCGCTGCTCGGGCCCTCCTTCCTATAGTCCGCATCGAAAATATCCCCCTTGCCACCGAGCGCCGGGCTGGCCGTCCGACTCTTAGGCCTGCTCGCACCACCACTGCGCACAGAAGTCTGCGAGCTCTTGTAAACCGTCGGCGAGTTTCCCACCACGCCCGCGCTCAGAAGTCCCGACTTGCGCGACGACTCGGGCCAGAAACCCGCACCCTTTGCCGTAGACAACGGTGTAAACCCACCCAGCCCACTCAACGCCCCCAGGCCAGAATGGAACGGCGTACCCGAAATCAACCCGCCCGTCATGTGCGCCACACTGGGCGTGAGACCGAGCGACGAGCCGTAGCCGGCGTACGACGAGGTGCGCGAGATCGAGTGTGGTGCCAACCCGAGCGACTCGGTGAGATTGAGGTGCTGCGGCGAGCTGAATTGGTCGTCGGATCGGTGACGGGAGGGTGTGGGACGCTTGGCGCTGGCGAGGTTGGCCATGTGTGCGGTGGAAGCGGCGGTAGCGGTGCCGTGGCGCAAAGCAGAGTAGCCTAGACCAGACATGGGCTTCGAGAATGGAGTCGACATGATCGGTGCACCGCCAGTCTTCTTGGTCGACGCGAGGAGGGGTGGTAGACCTTCGGCTTTGATGCGCTCTGCGACCTCGTCGGCGACAGCCCCCTGGGATGGGCGGATGGGCGTGCTGACCAGCGGCGCAAGCTTGACTCCCAGCGCGGCGGTCGAAGCGGTGCCAGCAGCAGCAACACCCTTGCTCGCGTTGAAGGTGAGATGCGTCGGCGAAGTGGTGGGCGAGGCGGGAGCGCCAGAGTAGCTGAGCTTGCGTCGACCTTCGTAAGGCGAGATCTTGTGCTTGTCCAGGCTGAAGGGGTTGTCGCCTGCGCGATTGGCCGGGCCAGGTGTGGTGACGGGCATGGCACGCACCGAGTTGGCGCCCGAGGCCAGCGCGCGGGAGACGGGCGAAGGGCTGAGTGCCAGATCGTCCAGCGCACCAGCCTTGCGGCCACCGTCGGCGGTCGACGAGCACGAGAGAGCATTGAGAGCTGCGTGCGCAGAGGCGACCTTGCCTCGGCTCGGCGTCGAGCTCCAAGGCGCGTCCTCGATCGCGTCCCTCCGCTTCAGGCTCATCTCGCGGTCATCGGCAGGCGAGTTGGATCCGGAGCGAAGCGCCAACAGCTGAATCGCGGCGTCACGGGTGTCACCCTTGGGCGCGCGAGGCTGTGCGTCCGCCGACGCGACACCTTCTACAGTTTGAGCGATCGCAGCCTTGTCCGTGGGACCGTCGAGCGGAGGCAGTGCAGGCCAAGTGGTGGCGGGTGCGTCGATCGAAGTGTTGGCAGTGTCGCTGCCGGCGCTGCTGATGTTGCCGGCAAAGCTGTCATTGAAGAAGCTGGCGGAGCCAGGCTGCGAATAGTCGCTGCTGTTGGAGCTGAAGCTCGCATTGGCATTGGAAGGGATGGCCAAGTTCGTACCTTGCTGCGGCATAGAAGCGAGAGGGAGTCCGCCTCGACGCATTGGGGAGCTCGAGTAAGGGAGGCCGCCAGGGCCCATCTCCTGAGCGCCGAATGGAGCCGCCTGAGGCTGCATTGGGTATTGCATCGGCATCGAGCTGGGACCAGAGACGTTATGTGCGGTCGAAGGGCCCAGTGCCTGTCGCTTGACAGGACGTCCAGATCCGTCTTGAGAAGCAAAGAACTGAGCATGAGGGGACACCTCCCATTGCGCAGTCATGGAAGCTCTCCTGTTGGCCTCAGCTTGGCCTTGAGGCATCGACAGAGAGTCGTCGCCATTGGTGCTGCGCGAGAAGCTCATCGACATGCTCGAAACATCGGCATCGGCGCTGTCGTCGCCGTCATCACCGCCTTCGTCATCCGAGTCGTCCGGCAGAGGAGTGCCACCCATAGCGGCTTGCTTCTCTTGCAGACGCTTCTTCCGGGCCCATCGACGTTTGCTCTCGAGCATCCGCGCACGACGCTCCTCTGCATTCTTGGGACGGTTCACGTCGCCATCCCAGCGTGTGCGGCGAGGCTGAGCGCTGAGGGGAATGTTGTGCTTGTCCTGAAGATGACGACGCCAGATGCTGCGTGCATGCTTGCCGGTATATACCTTGTCGCAATAGGTGCAAGGGAATGCAGTGACGTCGCCAAAAGTGCCTGCCTGCGCGCGCGACATGGCAAGCAGGTTGTCGATGTCCTGCTGCGTCATGGGACCGGGAGTGCCGGAAGAGCTTGCTCGCGACATGTCGTCGCCAGCCATGGCAAAAGAGCCGTATCGCATCATAGGGACGCCCATGTTGGACTGCTGCATCATGGCCAAGTCGGAGTGCGTGTATGCGTGCGGTGAAAGCTCGGGTGCAAATCCAGCCACAGGGTTTGGACCAGCCAATGCCGAGTAGGAGGTGGATGCGTAGAGGTGCTGGTTGTATGGCACCGAATGGGGTGGCTGTTGAGGCTGCATGTGCGAGTCGAGCTGTGGGTACGAGTTGCTGTAGTCGACCAAATGCGCCGAGCGTGGAACGGCAGGTACGCGGTAGACAGCGTCCTGAGGTGAAGCAGCAGGATGCTGGAAGGAGCCGCTGGGATGAGCGAATGCAGACTGAGGCTGCTGGTGCTGAGGGTGCTGAGACTGGGTCTGATTCGATGGGTCAAAGAGCGCAGACTGAGATGGGGACGCAAAGAGGCCAGCTGGTGCCGCAGCCAAGTAGGGTGATGTGATCTGGTTGGATGGTCCCGGTACGACGCCACTTGCAGCCAAGCCGGCGTGTGGTGTGTGAGAAGGCTCGGCCTGCATTGTTGCGATCGTAGGTTGGAGCAACACAGGTCGAGATGATGGAATGCAAGATGGTGCCGTGGCGTGAAAGGATGTGGCTGGCGGTCGGTCAGTAACGGGCCTTTCGAAAGGATAGATATGCAGGGCTCTTGCGGTGCAAGTCTGGTGGATGCAGTGTGTGCGTGAGTGCCAGTCAGAGCGACTGTGACGACGGAGGTGATCAGGGATGATGGAGAAGAAGGTACGAAAGGGAGGGATGATGGAAGTGTAGATGCTAGCTGACTTGCAAATGGATCAAAGTTGCAGTGCAGTCGACGAAGCAGGAGCCCGCTTAGAGGTTGAGATGATCGTCGCGCTCCGCCAGTAGCTTGGGAGCCAGAGGGAGAAAATAGAGTAGCCGCGGGGAATGGATGGAAGGGAGGGAGGAAAGCAACAACAAGGGACGAGAGAGGAGGGTGGCAAGGCAGAGAGCGGTTTCATGCAGTTGAGCACCGATGCAGCCGGGTGTGCACTTGTGTCAGCCCAGACGATGCGCTGTATGCAGAAGCGCACGAGCTGCGCGAACTGTTAGAGGCGGCGATCAAAGGGAAGGGGAGAGCGAGGAAGATGGCAAGGTCGGAGGAGGAGAGTGGCGAGGTGCGACTTACACGAAGGGACTCGCAAGAAACGAGTGTATGCAGCGTCGATCCTTTGGGTTTTGAGACGTAATGAAGGCAGCAGAAGAAGAGCGGCGGCTGAGCGCTTGTGTGCTGCGAGAGGAGCGAGATGCAGCGGGTTGAGGGCCGAGGGGCGGAAGATGAGGAGCAGGCGCCAGGAGAGCAGTCCGAGGGGGAGCGCCCAAATGTTTACTCGAAGGGGGGAGGGATGCGACGGCTGACGCGACGCGGCAAAGCAAGAAGGATCCGGCGAGTGTGCTGCCGAGAGAGGAGAGCGGCGGGTGAGAAGGGGCTGGACTGTGGAAGCGGCGTCAGGGGCCGAGGCCGAGACGGTGGGAAAGTGACGGCGGTGGAATGGACGGGAGTTGTGCAGAGGAGATGCGCTTGATCAGCTTGTGGCGAGTGTCGAGTAGCGAGGAAAGCGAAGGACGATGACGATGGTGATGGGCCAAGACCGAGCGAGAGAGCAGAGAGTGTGTGTGAGATGAAGAAGGAGGGAAGGAAAGCCCGAGTGAAGGCTATTGTTGATGCAAAGGCAAGGCCGAGGGAGCGGCAATGGCACGCATCAAGCTTGCTGAGCGAAGGATCGACGAGGATAGAGAAACAGGAACGGATCAAGCCTTTGCCGAGCAGCAGGAGGAAAGGAAGAATGTCAAGCGCACCGAAGAAGGCCTTGCTCGGCGATGCTCACAAACGCGCGTCCGAGGCTTGAATTCTGTCAGTTGGGCTCGAATGCAGCAGCAGCGATTTGGGCTTTGACAGGATCCAAGTCGACGTGATTCGTGTTTTTGTTGCTCTCACTTAGAAACAATTGGCACCAAAGACGAAGGCGAGCCAGAGGCCGAAGGAGCAGGCTGAGAGTGCACCTACTTTGACTGAAATGAGACCAACACGATGTGACTGAAATGAAAGTAACACGATGTGATCTTGAGCTAGACTGCCCCTCTGGCCATTGTGACCGCCGCAGGATGGCTCGTCTCGCAAATGTGACAGCTCCGGGGACGTGACGGGAGAAAAAGAGATACTTCACATCACCGGTGCGCGCGGTCAGTTCATCATCAGACTCAAGCTCGTGGGCCTGTCTCGGTGCGGAGACCCCCCAAGTAACGCTGCGCATTCCTGCTGCAGGCATCATGTGGGTCGAGGTGACACGAGCCAAAGAGGAGACGAATTGAGCGTACATGTGGCTCGAGCAGCCTGCAGCCTGGCGGTCAAGCCGAGGCACGCCACCAGCATCATTGGCTGAACTGTGCTCGACGAAGGAGCACGCTCATGTCCGAGCTTAACCGCACACCTGCACATCAGTCACATCCCCGTTGGCGAGCGGCTCGTCCCCGTACCGAAGCGTGGGAAAGTGATTCGATCGAGGGATCAAACGCATTCACACGCTGCCTCGCACAGGCTCCGACCTGGTTCAAACTCATGCTCAATTGTGACAGCTCACCAGGAAAATTTCTTCGAGATTTACGCGAAGCGAGTTGAACTTTATGAGCATGGCAGGGGCGCGACGTGTCCGTCTCGCGTGCTGTCACGTGCCCACAGGACTAGGATGGGTAAGTCTAACATACTCCAAAAAAATTACTATCGGGACGAAGCCGATGGTCGGAAAGACTCCATTGATGCTCCGCTCTTGCTGCAGCAAAGGCTGCAGCCTGTCGTGGCTTTGCAGAGACCACTGCTTCGCCGCCTCAAGTCAGCCAACGTGTCAGCGTAACTCACAGTCAAACCCAACGTACGCCAGGCTTGCACATGCTGAACAGCGAGATGATCGTAAAAAGTGTCCATTAACCACAAACATGACTGAAAAGTGTCAAAGCAGCGAGACTGACATGCAAGATGCGTGGGTCTTGGTGCCAACAAAGCGTCGCAGAGTTGACCGCGAAGAGAGCCAGGTCGCCTTTGCCCGCAAGACGAGGCATCACTCATCGTCATCCAACGCAGCAAACCCGCTGTGCCTCGAGAGCAAGCTCCAGCCCGACACCATCGCGATAACCAGCGTCGCGATCAAACCCAAGAATCCAGGGTGCATCGCCTTCAGCCCGGTCGCGCCGCTGCACGCCGCGCAGATCCACCCACTCGCCAGCGGTGTATACGCCTGTGGGTTGTACAGTGCAAACTCCACCCTCGTGTTGGGCTGCATCAGCCCTGGCGAGGCGCCTACCGACATTCCTCGCTCATCGTAGATCAGCAGACGGTACGACGCCGCGATCAGCTGCGGCAGATTCGGGTTTGAAGCTTCTACACTTGTCGAGTAGTTGAATGGCGACCATACCACGTTGGTGGCGGTGCCTGGCAGGTTGGTCGCAATATTGTATGTGTTCAGGTTGTCCGAGCAGTAGGCTTGCACCGTCAGCGTCTGTGGGTATTGCAAGACGGATGTGAAGTTCCAGCCAAAGGTGACGTCGACACCTCGTGCGATCTTGTAGTACGACGGGTCGGCTGTCTGGACGGGCTGTGTGACGGTCACACCTCCTGCCGGTGCTGATGAAGGGATGATAATCGAGATTGCTGTGTTGGACGCCGTGTTAGAAGGCTGATTCCCCGTCGGAGCAACTGTGGCTGACATGATGGTAGATGTTTACCCGAAAGATTGCAAGTCTACCTCAATGTAGGCGATCGTCCAAGATATGAGCAAGCTCGTTGGCGGATGCGGCCAGGACCAGTGCCAATGTCCTTAGAATGTGGTGCTCGTGTGGACTCAGAGGTTCCAGTCACGTCTTGATGGTCCGTACTCGCGGTTGGCTGTAAGAGGCGCTAGTCTCAAGGTGCTGAACCAGCAAGGTCTATTGAGATCAGTTCGGTCGATGACTCAAGAACCGTGTTTTAGCCAGGCTGCGGACGTGGTAGACTGAGCTCTTGTGTTCAAAGGTGGTAGTGTTGGTTGCTAGAGCGAATGCGAGTGCAATTGCCGATCTGTGTTGTGGTTTGTATTCAGTATGCGGATTTTGAGTCGATGAAGGCGAAAGGTGTAGGTGTGGATGATGATGGTGATGATGATCGCAAAATGGAACGATTCGATGTTGGTCAGAAAAGTGGCAGCGAGCAAGTGCTGCGAATTCAGGGTTCGACGGAAGTCCAAGCTTGCTTGGCATCTGGCTGTGTGTCTCACCCTCGCCAGACGAACGATCTGCCCGCGCACCAGCCTGCTCGCCAAATTTTGGCTCAGGAAACTTTTTGGCGGCAGCTGACACGCAGAAGCAGGACCCCTTTCTCGCTTCACGCCAGCAGAACGTCGGAACTCCTTTGGGCGCTTAGAAATTTCACCGCGCCCTGCCTCAAGCGTTCCCGCGTGAAATGGGCGTCCGTGTCAGATGACCGCTTCTTGCAGCAGCAGCAGCGCCGCTTTCTTCTCGTTTGCCCATCCTCGTCTTGGCGACACCAAGCCGCACCGTTCTCAGTCTGCTACATTATCTCAAGACGTCAGTCGAAAGCACAAAAAGAGATGGTTGTAACAAGAGGATCATCATTATCATTAGGGGCAAATCGTCACAAGCCCGATCCGCTCCTTTGCGGTCTATCGAGGCCTGGCATGAAAGAAAGTTTTGGTACATGGTCTGCGCCAGCAACCAATAGGGTCATGGCACAGTTACAAAAAAGGGATCAAAGTAGGTCATGAAATAGGTGTTGAAGATCAGTGCTCCGCCTTTTGAGCATAGGCCTCGGCGCTCGATAGCGGTGCTGCTGGCTGGAGCGTTTGGCCTGCGTGTTGGCCGTACGCGTCGGTTCCGCCCAGAGAGCGATCGTGCTCCCACTTGTCCAGCTCGCTCGTAATGCTGCCGTACATGATGCTGTCCCTTCGCCCACCGTCCTCGTGGGTTGACTCGATGCGTCCGAGGAGCAGCTGGAATTTGTCATCCAGCTCCGCCAGCCGTTGGGTCAGGTTGGCATTGTCGCGCTTCAGCTGCTCGTTGCTCGTCTGCGCGGCGGTGAGCGAACGGTTGAGCGCGGCAGAGTCAGCCTCGTGGCCCTGGGGTGTGGGACTCGAGCTGATCTGCTTCTGGAGCTGCTCGTTGAGTTCCAGCGTCTTGTTGACTTCCTTGCGCGATTCTTCCAGACTGTGCTGCAGTCGAGCCACCTCGCTCTCCAGCTCGTTGACCTTGCGAGACGAGTGAGCGCCGTCGACGGAGCCAGCGCCCGTGTCTCGACTGCGCTCCAGCGAGCCACGGTGCTGCTGCTGTTCAGCGACGAGCTGTGCCAACTTTCGCTCCAGCTCGCGATTCTCGGCGGCAATCTCCTCGCTCTGCTGCGTCACAGCAGCGAGGTGAGTTCGAAGCGCCTCGATGTCGCGCGCGGCTTCTTCGGAGCGTGTCCCTTCGTCGTGGCTTGTTCGGCCACCCGTGTGAGCGCGAAGCTGAGCCACTTCCTTGTGCAAGCTGGCATTCTCCGTCTTGTACTTGGTCAGCTCGTCCTTCATCCTGCGCAGCATCTTTTCGGTGCCCTTGACAAACTGCACCGCCGTCTGGTAGTCGTTCTCCAGCTGCGCCATCCTCTCCTTGTACGAAGCCGTCGTCTCTGACAGCTCACGCTCAGCGAGCAGAGCGCGTCGATTCGCCTCGGCGACGCTGGTGCTGTCGGCAGTACCGCGGCTAGCAGTGAGCGAGGCGTGGTGTTCGAGTTCGCGCGTCAGCTCTTCGACACGGCTCTCCGAGTCCTGCAGACGGTGCTCTGCCTCTTGCACCTCTCGCCCACGCGCATCGATCTCCTCTTCGAGCTCGCGGATACGGCGGTCCGCGTAGCCCGACTTGACGCTCAGCTCGTCGTCATTGGGCACGCTCACGCCACGCTCCGCCATGAATTGCTTCAGCAGGCTCGACTTGACCTGCGCAGCCTCGATGGCACGGTTGCGGTCGCGCAGCTCGAGCTCCTTGGAGCTGGCACTGTCCCTGAGTCGCGCAGCTTCTTGCAAAGCCACAGCAAGCTGACTGCGAAGCGCGGTGAGCTCGGAACGAAGGCTGGTGTGCTGCTTCTCCATGGTGAGGTGACGGTCTTGCATCTCTTGCAGCGAGCTCGAGTGCTCGTCCGCCATCTGGCGCGCCTCGGCGTGCAGCTGTCGCAGCGACTCGGCCTCGTCCTCCAGCGCCCGCATCTTGTCCTCGACGTGAGCAGGAACCGCACCGGAAGCGCCCAAGTCGCGCGTAGACGACTGGTCCTTGTTCGCGAGGAGCGCCGCAAGACCACTAGTGGCAGCCATGCGATGCGCGTCCGCCTCCTGTCGATGCTGCGTGACGAGCGTCTCGAGCTCGGCAGCTCGCGATGCGTGACTGGAGGCCTCGTTCGACTTGGCTTCGAGTTGGACCCTGAGATCAGCAATGGTCTGCTGATGCTGCGAGAGCAAGGTGCGCTGATCGCTATGCAGGCGCTCGTACTCGCCAGCTCTGGATGTGATGGCAGAGTGGGCGACTTGCAACTGTGTCAGGGCTGCCAGGTGCGCCGCGACGTTCGACTTGGCCGCTTCCAGTTGCGTCTGCGCATGCTCGTGGTCGGCTCGGTGGCGCGCTGCCAGCGACGAGAGCGTCGTCACCTGCTCCGTGTGCTCGCGTAGTGCGCTCTCGCTAGCATAGCTGCGCTTCTGCAGCATCGACAGCTCGTCGTACGCCTTCATCTGCGCCGCTTCCGCTGCCATGGCTCGCTTGGCCGTCTCGGACAGCCTCTCCTCGGCCGAGTTGCGCAGTTGCTGCTCCAGCTTGGCCTGCTCACGCAGCGAAGAGACCTGGCGTTCCAGTTGAGCACTCTCCCGGAGGGCATCGGCGAGGGACTTCTCCAGCTTGTTGGCACGCTCTCGGTCGAGGCGCGTCACCTCATCACCGTTGCCAGACTCAATCGCCGACAGCTTGGCACGGTAGTAGGCAGCCTCCTGGAGGGCAGCCGAGCGAGCTCGGTCCGACTCGGCGTGGCGATCCGCTTCGCCCTGGGCTTGCTGCGCGATGGTGGCCTTAGCGCTGGCAAGCTGCGCCTTGAGGGAGATGAGCGTCTTGAGAACGCGGTCCTTGTCGCTACCCTCGGCACCGGTATCGATCCCATCGAGACTCAATCGCTCAGAGGTGATGCTCTGCGCGTCAGTTATGGTCACGTCGCCAGCGTTGAGCTGATCTGGCTCCACAAAGCCCTTCTTGACGGCCAGGGCGAGCGAAGCCTTGTACCAAGCTTCACGCTTTCGCAATGCATCGAGCTCGGATGATACCTGCTGCGGCGAGATGAATCCGTTGGGGCCGGGCGGGCTGGTGGCACGACCATAGTGGAAGGCATCTTGAGGTGCGTTGGCGGGCGAGTCCATCTTGCTCACCACACCGTTGATGCTTCGCATCGAGTTCATGTTCGTGGGCGAAACGGCGCCAACACCGCGGATGTTTTCGATCGAGCGCTGACTACGCGGGCCGCCGTAGGGAGTCGGACCAGCACCTGCACCTGCACCTGCACCAACTTGCTGAGCATATGGATGAGGCTGGCTTTGCGTCTGTGGTTGGACCTGCGGCGGAAGCTGCGCCTGGTGCTGCTGGACGCTTGAGGGAGGGCTCGTCGCGCCAAAGGCAGAGGCACCGTTGACGTTGCTGGCAGGCTGAGGTTGCTGGTAGGACAGCTGCGCAGGGGCCTGGTTGGCGAGCTGCTGTGGCGTCTGGGACTGCGGCTGCCCTTGTGTCGGACCGACGTCTGGCACGGAAGCCATCTGTTGCTGCTGTGCGAACGTCTGGACGTTGCGGTCTGGCGAAGTGGGCACGCTGCCTTGCATGGGTCTCGAAGCGTTGCGCATCGTCGGTGAGATATTCCTCTGGCGCTCATCTGCCTCGACGACTGGAGACATGGCACTCCGCACAGTTCCGTTAGGACCTGGGATCTGCGAGCCTGCACCAGCAGCCGCGGCCGCAGCTCCGGCGGCACCTGCTGCACCAGCTGCAGGCGGGACGATGTTGGACTTGGGCGGCTGCGAGGCGGCCGGACTTTTGATCTGCGAAGCGTTATTGTCGGTTGGGTACTTGATCTTGGCCGTGTCGAGGACGTGCAAGGTAGCCGGATCGTCAGGCTTTGCACCCGTGAAGCTCTCACCTCCCAGCACCACCACCTTGTTCTGGAAGGTGGACATGGCGTGGCCAGATCGACCGCTTGGCGAGGGACCCATGTTGGCAAACATGTACCAGCGCTGGTTGGTGATTTTGAAACTGGCAAGGTCGCCGAGATCCTTGCCATCGACGCCACGACCACCAAAGATGTACATGACATCGTCGACGAGACAGGCGGCGTGGCCTTCACGAGGGACGGGAATGTAGCCGATGCACGAGAGCTCCTTCCAGGTGCTGGCGGCAATGTCGTAGCACCACGTGTCGTTGTAGTGGTACTGGCCATCGGTTCCACCAAAGACGTATATCTTGTCCTTGTAGGTGACGCTGGCGTGACCCGTACGCCTGGGCGGCACGTCGCCATTGGACTTGAGGCATTCCCAGGTGGGAGTGCCTTTGAGGCTGTTGAGGTCGAAGCTCCAGAGGTCGTTCATAAAGGTACCGTCCACTTGGCCGCCAAAGACAAAGAAGCGCGAGCCGATAATGGCTACGCTGTGGCCATAACGACCAACGGGACACGTCTCGGGACCGTCGCCGGCTTTGACGCGGGTCCATTCGCGTGTGCTGAGGTTGAGGAGGTACAGTCCCTCGTCTTGCTTGTCATCGGCGCGCACTTTGGTGTCACCGCCCCAGAGGATGAGGACGTTGGAGACAAGCACAGTGGCATGGCCGACACGAGGAGGTGGAATCTCGCCTGTGGTCTGGACGAGTGTTGCGCTGGCGTAGATCTGGTTGGCGTTGACCGAAGCTGGAGTGGTGCCCGGCGGCGAGTTGGGGGCTTGCGAGACGAGCTTGTCGACGTAGATGGTGTAGAGGTCGTTCTTGACACTCTCACGCACGAGACCACCGAAGAGGTAGAGCTCGCCGGTGGTGCTGGCAGCCTGGTTGACGGCGTGCCCGTAGCGAGGGAATGGGAAAGGGCTGAGGGCACCAGGAGGAGCCTGGCGTGTCTCGTCGAGGAACTTGGGTGGGTTCATGACGAGACCACGTTGGCTCCAAGGGTAGACGACCTGTTGAGGTCGACCTTTCTCTCCGGCAGGCTGGCCAGGCGCATTGGAACTGGAGAGAGGAGGTCCAGCATCGGGTCCAGACGAGACGGGCGGCAGACCAGAGACGTTGCCGCTGGACGGACTGCCGACCGATCCCATGCCAAAGTTGGAGCCAGGAGCAGGCCCGCCCATCATCGGAACGCCCTGCTCGCTCACCTTACGAGAGCGTAGGGAGCTCTGACCAGGAGCGGGGATGCCGGAGCCCATGCCATCGGGACGTGGTGCTGGTCCACCAAAACGAAAGCCCGATGCAGCGCCAAGAGGACCAGGAGCGGGACCAGGAATACCAGAGGGGCCTTGCTGACCTGGAGCGAAGCCGCTACCGACGGGGCCGCCTGCAATCTGACCTGATATGGAACCCTTGTTGGGAATGTGAGAGCCACCTGGTGTGGGAATGCCGGATACCTCTCGAGCGTATGGCGACTGCTGTTGTTGCTGTTGTTGGTATTGCTGTGGTGTCTGTTGGTTCTGCTTTGCGGATGCTTCCATGGCGGGGGACATGGATGAAATACTGTCGCCATTGGGAGGATTGGAGGATTGGGACTGGATCTGGGAGCCGGACTGCTTATCCTTGTCCTTGTCCTTGTCGGACTTTTTCTTGCCAAAGATGGCCATGGTTGCGAGTTGTCGACGACGTCTGCTACGAGCACAGAAGATTGAGTGGCAGGAATGCTATGAAGTCGGTGGAGCAGCGCGTCGAGACAGAGCTGTTGTAAGCAGAGGGTGAGCACGTCTGACGCTTGACGCGGATGAAAGTCGTCGCGATTTATCAATGGAGCGCAGGATGTGAGCGTCAGGGTCGTAGCTGAGAGGAGAGCACTCTTGTCCGGGGAGAACGGTGCCAGTGCCTGAGATGGACCGTGGCGAGGCGTGCGATGGTGGGAAGATTGAATGAAGGTTGGCTCGAAGTGGGATGGGCCACGACGACGGCGACGACGACTGAATCTGTCACACAGAGTTCACTGAAGGCGCTTGTGCGAGGTGAAATTATTACAAAAAAAAAAAGAAATTTAAATCTAAAGATGCGTGCGAAAAGTCTGAAAGGGACACGTTGGCCTCAACTTCTCATCAACTGCTTTGATTCATCCCTCTTGGGTCATCGCCTTGCTGAGTCTATTCTCTCTTTGATGCCCCCAACGGCTTAGGATGGAGGGAGGACTGCTCATCGGGAGCCTCGTTGGGAAGGGAAATGCATCTCGTTCAAAGGCGGCAAAGCACTCAACTGAGACAGACTAGCTTCTCGTGCAGAAATCCACAACTTCTACCGCGTGACAGGCCAGAGATCGGGCAGAGAGCCAGAGAGCGCGTGTTCTGAGACAAATTCGGTGTCCAAGCGCGCACGGCCGCAAGATGCGCTTCTTTTGGCGACCGCTTCAAGGACGCGACATGCTTTCGGTGCTCGTTGCGTCTATGTTCTCGATCCAAGGCGTTCACCCAGCACACAAACACCATCCTTGTCATACCATTGGGACAAGCTGTGACCATGTCTTCCCGGCTTTTGATGTAATGCCATGACGTTGAACGAAGAGAGACGACGAGAATGGGAGCAAGCAGGGGCAGCTCTTCCCCTCTTGGTTGAATGGGTTTCTATGCTCTCAACTGCAGGAACCCCTCTGACCCTCGCTTAGGATTGCATATGGACTTGCCCCGCTTACCGAGCCAAATCGTCCCTTCATCGTCTTCAGATCGGGTTAACATAGGCGGTTCGTATAGTTCAGAATCGGCCAGAATCAACCATGCCTGAGAGGAGAGCTGCGATTCGGGTATCGATTGCGTCAAGCGTCTACCAGTATTCTATGCTGGGCGCAATAAGAGCACGAGCTACCTGCCGATGGCTCCGAGCACTCTTGCTTCCGTTTGTGCTATCAAAGGGTCAACTCGAGCGCCGATGATAGTCCTCAGGCCGTTGCGCGCGACAGACGCAGACGTAGCATCGCCGATGGTCGGGCTGGTACCAAATACGACCTGCGTGCCGTTCCAGGCCGTGAACCAGAGGCAGGCTTTGACCACACCGAGAGCAGCGCCTACCAGAGTCTGTGCAGGGGTATGGACACCAAGCTGCACTCGCGACCACATGACCAGCACAGGAGCTACGACACCCACCAGTGCGATCCATATGTGAGCCATGTTGTCTCGCGCTGCAGCACCCGAGCCGAGATGCAACGATGGATGCAGAGGTAGCAGCAGCGACGAGAGCAGAATATATGTTCCCATGAACGAGATGGTCCTGTAGATGTAGTGGCAAGGGACAGTCACACGATTCAGGGTCAGGTCAGCTCACACTCGTCGCCAGACCTTTTTGAAGGGATGTATCAGGCGCTTGGATGATACTTACGAACTATGCGTTGAGGGCATCCCACTCGTCTTCTTGACCTTGGACCCTGGTGGTCGAGGTTGCTTGATCACCCTCTTGAGTCCCTTGGCCGTGAAGCTGGTGGCCAGCGTACCGACTGTGAAGTAGATCACATGACTTGTGCGCAGATGTAGGATGCCGATGGCCGTTGCCGTCGTCACGATTCCTTGAGTATGCTTGAGCAGCCACAGCCCCGTCGAGAGCTCCTTTTGGGGCCGTCCTGGGTCGCCATTGGGCTCTGCTTTGGTGGATCCTTGAGCTGACATGGCAGCGACACACCTCCGAGACTGGCAGTCTTATGGCACTGCTGGCCACTTGATCAGTCACGGATTCTCTCGTCACCGTTATCAAAGGGAACAGTGATGTCGTTAGAAGGTATCTTCAATGCCGTCGAGACATCATGCCCTTGAGCGTGGAGCGTCATGTGGAGGATGGTGGTGGAGGGATCTAACACACTGCTTTGCAGTCCCATAGGTCTAACATTCTTACACAGGGAAAAGAATGATTTGCGGTCCTCAATTTTGGACGTGCATTTGCTTGATGCTGTTCTACAGTATTCCGCCTACTGTAGTTACTATCGACGTTGCCGGCACAGATGCCCGTCCACCACTGCTTCTTTCTGACGTCTATGTTTATCAAACGTCGAAGGCTGGCAGTCACCACCGTATGGCCGTGTCGAATGTCTCGATCCGCCATTCTTGACGGCGACAAGCGGGGAGGAGAAGGCTTGGCGAGAAGATCGAGAGACCTTCTGGAACGAAAGGAGTTCTGCGCGAATGCCAGCGACCAGTCTGCTCTCGTCGGCTGTTGAAAGGGCGTGCAGTGTGGGCTGCTTCAGCTGCTTCTTGCAGGTCACTCGACCCAAGCCAAGCCGAGCTCGTAGTTTTTCTTCCTTCTTTCCAAGGGAAACAAGCAATTTTGATGGACCAACACTGAGATTCTGCTGCAAAGTCCGAGACAAAACTCAAACAAACACGCTCTCTGTTGAGATGCCCGCCTTTTTGAAAGCAGGCAGAGAGCTGCAGACCGCCGATCTGGCTTGCAGGTCCCTGGAGCAGAGCCGTCTCGTGCCCCGCTGCCCCGCGACCTATGTTGCCACTCTCGGTGCAGTCCTGTTGCTGTGCAGCAGTGGCGCATGTCGATCAGCAGCAGCAACAACACCAGCCAAGGATCACAGACGTGCTTGCCGAACAACCCTCGAAACCTTGTCAGGGACTGCAACAGTCCGTACGCTGCGGGCGCTACAGCCCATGCACCCACTGGCCCCTCGCGTGGGAGCCCAAGCATGCCAGGGCCCTCCCTCCTGGCTCAGCTTGCCCCGCAGTCTTGCGGTGCCTGCACCTCGAGCAGCGCAAGCATCTACGTTGCACCTGCTGCAACCGCTGCTACGGATGCGCCTCGTCCTCAGCCGCGCCGCTGGGCTGCTTTCCTAGTCTATTGTCACGAGAAGCGGCAACATCAGCCCGCAAGACAACAAAGTTTTCTGATGCAGCCTGCAGATCATCTGAGATCTCCCGCATCCTTCCCTCCTCCTCTCTGACCCTTCTCTTCGTCATCGTCACGACCACCATCTTCATCCCTCCTTCCACCCTTCCGTTCCGTTTCCAGCATCGGCTACCGACATTCTTTTGGTCTCATCAGCACACTCTTTTTACAGACCTGACCAATCGCGACGGCATTCCGACTTTCGCCCTCGCCTTATCTACTCTGGACTACACAAAGCAGACATCACTCCTTTTGAAATACACATCAGGAGCGCTCGCAACCTGATCATCTCACCCGCCCATCATGGTTGTCGTCAAAAAATTCTCAGCCCTGGCTGTCTTGTCTGCTGTCGCCGTCACGGGCGCAGTCGCGTCCCTCCAGCCCGCAGAGGCCTCGCACGCTCACCAACATCGCGGCCTCGCAGAGCGACAGCTCCACCAGCAGCAGCAACCCGGCATGATCAAGGTGCAGAAACGCCAAATCCTTGATGATGTGACAAGCATCATTGGCGATATCCTGACAGGGACTGGTTCCAGTGGTAGGTATTGCAACATCCCGTCTGCTTCACAAGTCCCCATGGGTTTCCATCGCCTGCTCGTCAAACACTTCCTAATCCCACCTCCTCTTCCTTCTCCATCCTGCCTCTCCCACTCTGCTCCACTCACGCCTTGTCCACTCATTCTCTGAATCGCCACATGGCTGTACGAACCGTGATCGTCTGTTCCACGACCGTATGTCCATGACAACTTGGCCGACGCTGTAGACCTCGACGAGGCAGGTGAGCATCTGCCCAACACTCGTCGTGGTATCATTGGCGATGTTCTCGGTGCTGGTGATTATCCTTCCCTTTCCTCTTCCATTCTCCCCGGCGCCTTTACTGTCCACATCTTCCCTTTCCCCACCTACCTCTCCAGCGTTCTGTCCCTCAACCTCGACCTCCTCGCCCATCGCGCAGAAAGCTGATTCCTTCCTCTTCTTGCTTGAATCGACATCATTCAGGGGGACAATCCACTGACGCAGCACCGGCAACGTCTGCCCCTGCGACTAGCGCTCCTGCCGCGTCAACAACGCCAGCTGCTTCGAACAACCCCGCTCCGGCCAGCAGTGCACCCGCCTCTTCTAGACCTGCTGCTTCGTCAAACCCCAGGCCCGCGTCAAGCCAAGGAGGTAACAGCGGCACCCGCACCAGCGGCGGCAGTCGAGCAAGTTCGTCACCGGCAAGCAACAACAACAGCAACACCAACAATGGCGGCAGCACACGCGCCTCGAACAACAACCAGAGCAACAACAGCAACAACAACCAAGGCTCGGCGCAGCAGCAACAGCAAGCTACTGCAGCTAGTGCTGCGCCCACCGACACCAGCGCTGCCGCTGCTGCAGCCTCCGCATCGGCGGCATCGGCAGCTGCCAGTGCCATCTCGGCCAACTCTGCCTCGCAAGCCAGTGCGGATGCGCTTGCTAGCCAGGCGGCGGCGTCGATGGACGCCTCTGCCACCAGTGCAGCCGGTGCTGCTGCCACCACGGGTGCCGACCGCGCCAACAGCTCCAGCTCATCCGGCGGCAGCGACGGCACTGTCAAGGTCGTCGTCCCCATCGTGGTCATTGTCGCCTCGATCGCGTTGATCGCTGTGGCAGTGGTGCTGATTCGACGCTACCGTCGCCGCAACGACGAGGACGACTTTGGTTCGTATCCCGTCGAGAGCAGCTACCACCACCGAGGCATGATCGGTTCCTCCCTTGCTGCTGGTGGTGCCGCCTTTGCCGTTGGAGGTGCCGCTGCGGGTCTCACACGCGACCGTCCGCGTCGTGACAGCTACGAGTCGTTCCACAACGGACGACCGATGAGCAACCTCACCGAGGAGGAGGGTGACTACTCGGGCATGGCCCCACCGATGCAGGAGGTCTCGCCGTACGCCGCGGTCGGCAGCGCGTACGGCTCTGCCCGTGGCGGTGACTTCCCTGCCGCTCATCGCATCACGGACAGCATGTACGTCGACGACATGGCTGAAGGACGGGCGGTGACGCCGTTCAGCGACGAGCACGGCGCGTACGACGTCAATTACTACGACGGCTCCTCCACCATGGGATACAACAACCCGGCTGCGAGGGGGATGGATGCGGCCGGTGCCAGCAGCGGTGCTGGCAGGCCCTACTCGCCGTACGCGGATGTGCAGAGGGGCGACGCGGGCGCTGAGGGGTACTACGAGTACGATCGCGCTAGCTCCAGCCGCAAGGATCCGTTCACGGAAACGTCCCGATGGTCGAGTTGATCTGCTCAACGCTCCCGTCCATGCTCCGTCTGTTTGATCTATGATACCACTGCTTCCGGCTCTCGCTCGCGTACTTTTGCTTTTCCGCTAGTCGGATCTTTCGCTTTCGCTTTCTCTCGAGCTCTTCGAAGCTCGCTTTTGCTTTCATGCTTAATCCACTTGCCATCACGGAACCTCGCCATGCGTGATCTTGTCGTCTTGTTGAGATGAGCGTCATGCCGTTGAGATGGGAGCAAGGATATGAAAGTACAAAGATGATGCGAGGAGGTCACGGAGCTAGTGATAGACTACACCTGGAACTGCTTTGGGTCGATGCTGAGCTTGCAAAGCCTTGCAATCAATCCACCGAGCTGCACGACGGTCGCCACGCCCTCGAGGATCTTCATATGCGTCCAGCCGATCTCCTTGATGAACTCGAGCTTGGTGGCTTCAGGAATGCCATCCAGCGTCTTGACTACCCTGAACAGCGTCGTCACGATATCCACCGCCGCGTACCCCTTGGACCAGATCTCGTCGAGCTTCTCCATGGCCTCGTCAATATCCCCATTCTTGCATGCCAGGAGCAGCGTTCGGATGAGGAACGGATGTGGTTGGTCGCACACCTTGAACACGTTATCCGGGCTGACAAAGCCCAACCCTGTCCATGTCGATTGGAGGTTGTTGATCGCCTGACGCATGTCTCCTTCCGTCGTAAAGATGATCGCAGCCAGTCCTTCGTCTGAGTACTCGACCTTTTCCATCTCGCAAATCTCCAGCAAACGCTTCAGAATCTGTTCGTCCTTCACCTTGCCGTACCGCAGGATGGCGCAACGCGACTGGATAGGTTCGATGATCTTGTTGCTCTGATTGCAGGCGAAGGCGAAGCGTGTTGTGTTGGAATAGATCTCCATTGTCCTCCTCAGCGCCTGCTGAGCAGCGGGCGTCATGCTATCCGCCTCGTCGAGGATGACGATCTTATGCCGCCCAGCGGGCAGCGAGACCTTCTTCTGGGCAAACGTCTTGATCTTGTTTCGGACGACGTCGACACCTCGCTCGTCGGAGGCGTTGAGTTCCAGGACTCCCTCCTTGTAGGCATCGCCTAGGAGGGCACGGGCGAGACAGAGAACGGAGGTCGTCTTGCCGATACCGGGAAGACCCGAGATGAGAAGATGCGGACAGTTGCCGTCTTTTTGGATGACTTTGAGGCGGTCGATGGTGTCCTTGTTGCCGACCACGTCGTCGAGTCGCAAAGGACGATATTTCTCCACCCATGGCAGCTCGTAGCCTGTGATCGGCGCTGCCGGTGCGGCGGACGAGCCCGACGTCTGTGTCATTGTGGGTGATGCGTCGTGTGGTTAGGCTTCGCTGTCGATCCCGAAGAGGCCCTGCTTTCTGCCGCCGTCTCGTGAGTGGCTGATGGTGATGTCGGAGCTGCCGAAAGCTGAGTTCCGATGCTGAGTAGAGGCTGATGAGGCGTGGGAAGGATGAGTGTGTCAAGTGTGGAGCTTCCGAGACCCTCTTGACCTTTACGAAAGTCACACTCGCTCAGCTCAGCCTCGTTTGACAGGCTCTGCTGTTGCGTTTTTCGCCGCTGTCCGAGACGCGTTTCGCGTTGAGTGGTAAAGGGGCCAGCCGCTCTCTCACTCGATGGTCGAGCCTGCGCACGGCTGTATGCAAGCAGCATTTTCAAGAGATCACAGTCGCCTGCAGCAGAGCCAAATTCGGACTGTAGGAATTTCTGAATAGACAAGCCAAGATGAATGGATGGCCTGCGACTGGACCCTTTCGAGCCAACTGACTGCGCCGTCTTCTCCGCATCGTCATCTCTTTCCTCCATCGACCTGCATTGCATCGAGAGCGCAGCTGCTGGTCCGTTCAGCACCGGAGGCCATCCTGCAGATCCCTTTCTCAGCGAGCTCTCTTGCCCTGGAAGACAGCGCCGTCGTCGCGATCCACGATGCCGCCTGCAAGACGCGGCTCGCGCCCTCAGAAGGAGTTCGCCATCTCCCTCTCGTCAGATGACGAAGACGACGCCATTCTGAGAAGAAGCTCGTCCCGATCAGCAAAGGGCAAGGAGTCGACAGTGGACAAGCGAGGCCTTTACACCAATGTCTCCAGCTCTCAGCCATCCAGCACCAAGGCGAGGTCAACGCGAGAATCACCCAGGCCAGCCTCTCAGCGGTCATTCGCAAGGACCGCGTCAGCACCCAGTCCAGGGCCGTCACGGGCAAGCAGCTCGACTGCGCGACTTGACAAGCCTCGTGGGTGGACTCCGACTTCGCGACGCACTCAGACCAGACCGACCGAACGACGCAGAAAACGGCAGAGCTCCTTCGTCGAAGAGGACGACGACGACGATCTCATGAACGACCAGGATGATCGCGACAATGCGATTGAGGACAGCGATGACGAAGTGGATATCGACGACATCATCGCCGAAATGAACGGCGGAGGGTTCAGCCAGTCGAGTTCGCAAAAGAGGCCGACTCCCAAGAAGACCACCAGCGAAGCTGCGCGCTCCCGCACCAGAGCAAGCTCGAGCCGCCCGCGATCCGTGGCATTCGCCGACGCACCCATCCGACGACGCCCGCCACCTCGCGAGCGCTTCGCTCTCCTCGTCAATGAGTCGGATGTCGCTTCCGATGACCACGAAGAGGATGTCTCCGATGAAGGCAGTGATGATCTGCGCCAGGAGCTCGAGGATCTCAATAGTGACTCGGAAGAGGAGGAGCCCGAGACGCTGCGCAGGTCCTCGCGTCACAGTAGCGCCAATGCGAAAAGCGCCCGCTCTAGCGGGCGTTCGGACGCGAGAGGCACTCGATCATCCCGGAACCGGCGAATCGAGCTTCTTGATGATGATGACAGCGAAGGGGACGACTTCACGGAGATCTCTAGACCAAGCAAGAGTCGAGGCCGTGAAGCCGGCAAGAAGACTCGGCGTCAGCCTCGTCGCCAAGCAACAGAGTCCGAGAATGAGGATGACGACGACGACGATGTCGTTGTCTCTGAAGTCGAAGAGGAGCCAACAGAGGAAGAGGAGGACGACGAGCTGGAGGATTCGGACGGCGAGTACGGACGCACCTCAAAGCGTAAGAGGTCTTCGACCTCCAAGCCTGCATCCAAGCGTCAACGTCTCAGCAAAGACAGCTCGAAGGGCACTCCGCAACGCGAGCAGTCTCGCACGAGACCTCGTCGCAAGTCGGCCACCACGACCACCCCTGCCACACCGCTTCCCATGCGCTTCGCCCTGCAAGAAGAGCTTCCGACGCCCTTCCTTGGCTCACCCTCGCTCACCGAAGAGGCTTATGTCCTGATCGATGAAAGTGCACAGCCAACGATCTTAACGAATACATCTTCATTGACGGCATCGAACCGATCTACCGCCCATCCGACGGCAGCGATGGAGAGCAGGTGGACGGCGAGCAAGTGCAGGCGGTTTCCGACGACGGCTCCGACTCCGAGGAAGTGGAGCTCTACGAGACACCGGAAGCGAATGTCGACAGGCACTGGTCTACGTGCAAGCGATGCACAGGGGGGCCGGCCTTGCCTCTGTACAACAAGGCGCTCACACAGCTGAAACGCATGCGAAAGCGGGAAGAGAACAAGCGACGCGACCAGTCGCCCGAACGCATCGACTCGCGCGGCCGTCAGCGCAAGTCGCTCGTCGAGGACACCTCCGGCAGGGTCACCGCCGTGCAAGCCGCCGAGGAATGGCTCGAGGTGCTCGAAGATCGCGCCGGCTGGTTCGAATGCAAGACTTGTTCTGTCTCTTGGCACTGGGGCTGCCTTCCAGCAGATACGCAAAAGGCGATCCTTGTCGGAATCAACCGGGAGAGGTACGCACGCCACCAGACGGTCTTTGGCAAGGATGCGCCTGCACCTTCTCCCGTTCGTTGGATCGACGTTGACGAGTTTGTCGACACGAACTCGTGCCCCGACTGCGCGGGCTATGCCTCGTACTGCACCATTTGCAAGGCCAACGTCCATGGCGATCGCACCGTCGAGGAGCAACTCGGCTTCACCCATGCCATGCTGGCTCAGTATCCAGAGCCACCCGCCGAGCTAACAGCTTCGCGAATGTTCCGCTGCCACCGATGCTCCCGCGCCACGCACTACGAATGTCTCGCTCGTGCCCAAGCGGAGGACAACCCATCCGTCGAGAAGGTCGCCCAGTCGATCCAGGAAGCAGGGTGGCTCTGCTCGGATTGCCATCGCTGCCCTCCAGCAGAGAAGATCATCGCCTGGCGCCAGTTGGATCGCCAGCTTTGGAGCGACGAGGAGGCCCAGAAGGCTGATTATGCCATCCTGTCTGTGCGAGAAAATCTGCCGCGAGAGTACCTCGTCAAGTTCAAGGGCAAGTCCTTCCGCGATACCGAATGGGTCCCGCACGATTGGCTCCGTATCCTACACCAGCCGTTGCTCGCCAACTTCCTGGCGAAAGGAAGTCGCCTGGAGCTCGAGCCAGCTGAGCTGATCGAGTCAGCCTCGGCGATCAACACAGCACGCAAGAACCGTGCATCGCTCGCACTCGGAGGTAGCGGCAGGGCACTGCCACCCTCATCCATGCAGACCCGATCCGTCAAAAAGACACTCAAGGTCGACGAGGACGGCGAAGTCGACATTGGCCCGCCTGGTCCTATTCCTGACGCTCAGCGCCGCATTCCTAAACCGTGGAGGACACCAGATCGCATCTTGGCGGTCAAGTTCTACGTCTCGGTCAACGAGGATGATGACAATATGGACGAGTTGGGCGGCAACATCATTGAAATGGACGCGGTTTCCCTCGAAAAGCTGGAGCCGTCGGACCATGTTCGCAGCTGGGCACACACGGCAAAGCTGCTTGTCAAGTGGCAAGATCAGCCGTACGAAGGCTCCACGTGGGAAGATCCCCCGACACGACGCAAGCAAGGCGACATCTTTTACGAATGTCAGGAAGCCTATCGCTCGTTCCTGTTGGCGCAGAAGGTCACCTTCCCGGCCTTGACCGCCGACGAGAAGCAAACCAAGCGCGAGCGCCGCCTCGCCAAGTCCGGCTCCCGCTTCCGAGCACTGGATGATCAGCCGCACTGCATCGAGGGCGGCGACCTGATCGATTTCCAGCTCGAAGGTGTCAACTGGCTTCGTTACGGCTGGTATCACGAGAAGCCTGGTATCCTTGCTGACGAGATGGGTCTGGGAAAGACGGTCCAGATCATCACCTTTTTGGCTTCGATCTGGAAGGAGAGCAAAGCTGGTCCTTTCCTGGTGGTGGTGCCCAACGCGACGCTTCCCAATTGGCTGCGCGAGTTCGAAAAGTGGATGCCACAGTTCCGCGTCGTGCCGTACTGGGGCGAGGGTGCAGCGCGAGACATGATCTCCAAGTACGAGATCTTCCATTCCAAGAAGACGCTCGAGAAGATGGGCGGGTCCATCCGACCCATCAAATTCCACGTTGTGGTCGCCTCCGACACCACGGTGCGTATCGACTCGTTGCCGCTGAGAAAGGTGGAGCGCTGGGACGTCATCATTGTCGACGAGGGCCAGAACCTCAAGTCCGGCAAGTCCCTGCTGCTGAAAAACCTCAACGATCTGAAAGCCGAACATCGCATCATCATGACCGGCACTCCGCTCAACAACAACGTCACGGAGCTCTTCAATCTGCTCAACTGGCTTGAGCCCGGAGGACAGTGGAAGGATGTCAAGGCGCTTGAAGCCGAGTACAGCGTGCTGAAGCCAGAGGTCATTGAAGAGCTGCAGAAGCGCTTGAAGCCCTACTTCCTCCGGCGACTCAAGAAGGAAGTGCTGGACTTGCCACCCAAGATTGAGCTCATCGTCCCAACGTCGCTGCGTCCCATTCAGAAGAGAATCTATCGCTCCATCCTCGAGTCGAACATCGAGGACATCCAGGCTCTCGCTGCGTCTCGGGCAACAGGTATGAAGAAGGGCAAAAAGTCGACCATCGCCAACCTCAACAACACGCTCATGCAGCTGCGCAAGTGTATTCAACATCCGTATCTCATTGCGCCCGACCTCGAGACGCGCGAAGGCGAGGACAACTACGAGGCGACCTGGGAACATCAACGTTTGATTGACGCCAGCGCCAAGCTCTCGATCCTGCAGCGTCTGCTCCCCAAGCTGAAAGCGGATGGCCACCGAGTCCTGCTCTTTTCGCAATTCGTGATTGCTCTCGACATTGTCGAGGTCTTTTTGCGAGGCGAAGGGTACAAGTTCCTACGACTGGACGGCAACATCGGTCAGAAGCAGCGCCAGAAGGACATCGACGCATTCAATGCACCCGACTCGCCGTACTTCATCTACATGATCAGCACACGTGCTGGAGGTGTCGGCATCAACCTCGCCACCGCCGACACGGTGATCATCATGGACCCTGACTGGAATCCGCACGTGGATATGCAGGCGATTGCGCGAGCGCACCGCATCGGTCAGACCAAGAAGCTGCTTGTCTTCACGCTCATGTGCAAAGCGACGGCCGAGGAAAAGATCATCGAGGCTGCAAAGCGCAAGATGATGCTGGATCATCTCATCGTGCAGAACCTCGACAAGGAGGACGAGAGGCCGGACGAGCTCGAGTCGATCCTCAAATTTGGTGCACAAGCTCTCTTTGCTGAGGGCGGTACCGAAGAGTCGGAACGCGACGTCCGCTACACAGACGAGGACCTTGACTCGCTCCTGCGTCGTCGCGAAGATGCTGTCGAGGAGGACGACAAGCTCAACGACGACGCTCGCGACGAGAACGGCGAGCCCAAAGGCACTTTCTCCTACGCTCGAGTGTGGGAGATCGACCAACCAGCTGCGGAGCCTTCCGCAGTGGCGCCAACGACCGTCGTGGACGACGATTTCTGGGCGGATCTCTTGCACAAGCATCGCGACGAGGCGGCCAAGCGAGCGGAAGAGGCGCGCGAGAGGGAGGCGCAGGAGAAACGCGCGACGCGACGAGATCGCATCAAAGCGATGCTCCAAGACGACGAGGCTGCCGAAGCCCCCGCTACGCCAGCCAAGAGGGGCCCTGGTCGACCCAAGAAGGTGGTCAAGCCGCCTGTCGACGAAGATTTCAAGGTGGTGGACGAGAGCGACAGCGACGAGCATGAATTGATCGATGCCGTGCAGGAAGAGGACGAGCTGCTACCTGCGGTGCAAGCCCTGCGACAGCGACAGCTCAAGTCATCCAATGCCGCCATTGCCACTGCAGCTGCAGCTGCGGCGGCTGCGACTGCGGCTGCTGTTGTCGCTGCTGTCAAAGTCGCTCCTACCTCGTCGGCCGCATCGGCTTCTGTCCCCTCAAACGGTACCTCTCTCTCCGCATCATCAGGTGGTGCGGCTGGAACCTCGACGCCCGCTGCTGCTACTGCTGCTGCTACGGCGCCTCCAACGCCAGTCAAAAGGCCAGTCGGAAGGCCGCGTAAGGACGCCCCTGCCTCTGCTCCGACGACGACTGCGAAGGCCAAGGCCCAGCCATTCAGCCTTACGCGCCTTCAACGCGACCTCATCGCAGAGCATCGCTTGCCGCGTCCAGCGCCGCTCGGCGACCTCGACCTCTCTCAGCCGATCGCCACCGTGCGACCAGGTCATCTGGCCGCAATGCGCAAAGTGATCCTCTCGCTGCTGCCTGACAGCGACTTTGCGACCGAAGTCGCCGAACGAGCGCTTAGCAACGCGATCCCCGATCTGGCTCCGCTGCATCAGCGCTTTCAGCTCACCAATACGCACATCGATTACTACAAGCAGACATTCAACGTGCCCCGGGACCTGTTCGAGGCGACCTTCAGCATCATTGCAGAAGAGAGCATTCCGCCGCAGATCCTTGCGCTGGCTTACGGTGGTGCCATCGCTCTGGATTGGAGGAAGATTCGGGAGCTTCTCGTGCGAGCAGCCACATACATGGTGTTGACACTTCGAGCCTCGAAGGACGAGGCACCGTGGATCGTCGCCATCCGAACCTGGAACGTGATTCAGGCTGGCAAGCCCGCCCCGGCGGTGATCGAGATCGCCGATTCCCCGCCCGCAAATGGGACGTCGCCCCCTGCGCCACGCCCGGCAACGGCAGCTGATTGCGTCAATGTGCTTAGGGATCAAGCGCGTCGCCAGGCATGGCTGGACGCTGTGCAACAACGAGGCGAGGTCGAATTGACCAAGATCGGACGGCTCGTCACATCCAATCCGATGTCGACAACGGCGCCCAACATGATGTTGATCGTGCAGAACTACATGGACGGGAAGGGGCAGCATCCTGCCTACGCGCCGGCCAAGCTGTCCATCCGCTCGGGCATACCGAGCCTGGTGGAATTTGTCGATCGTGACCTGATGCCGCCGCCAACAGCAAAAGCAGCTTCGCCAGCCGCCTCGCAGTCGAGCACATCCGCCTCGCAAGGTCGACCAAACCGGGTCGCGGCTGCGCTGTCGCGCCTGTCTGCGTTCTCCGGTGGCAGTCCTTTGCGAAATGACGTCTCCAAGAAGGACCTCACCAAACTCGACGTCGCCGTCAACTACCGCAAGCCGCGCGTCAAGACGGCATCCAGCAGCGTCGGTGGCTCCCCACGCTCCTCGGCCAGCATGTCCCCCTCGCCGGCGCTGCACGCCACCTCCGCCTCCCAGCCCTCCCCCGGCGGCGGCGAGGACGACGATGACGAGCCGGAGTTCGTCATCTCGGACCAGACATGCATCATCTGCGGCGGCACATTCCACTACCTCAATCGATGCCCGCAGATGCAGGACGTGACACGTGCGTCCGCAAGATGGTTCCAGCTATGCGACCAGCTGCGTGTGCTGACGGCCAGAGGTCTGACGGACGGCGACCCGGACGTGGCGACCATCAAGACGACGATCCGAGTCATGGCGCTCAACTTCAACGGGCTGCGCGCGCAGAATGGGCAGGGACAGCTCAAGGCGCCCTTCGTTTGAGCTCACCTTCACTTTGTTCACTCTCACTGTGTTCACTCTAACACACCTCGCGCAATGCTGATGGTTTGATGAAGATTGGTGGTGTCTAGCCGTGTGAGCTGGCCCATTTGACAAGACTTGAACTGATGCCGACCTGACGCTGTCTATCCTTGACGGCGGCTACGATGGCAAAGGGCGAAAGAACGCATCTGACCTTCCAAAACTCCTTCCTGATGGTGTTCTGGTTGGCCCTGCCTGTCTGGCTTGCGAACGGCGCGGCGCTGGGTTTGGCAACGGGGTTCGCCATGGCCAAGGACGCCACCACGTTTTCCGGGAGCAGCACCTCCAAGTTGAGCAGCGCGTGAAATGCCATCAAGGCGATCTTGCGATCCGCAAAAAAGGGCGTTGTCACGGCCGACCCTGCCGTCGAGGCGGCTTGACGTTCACGGGCGTCTCGAGCGGCGAAGCGCCGCAACTCGTCAAAGCACATTTCAAAGTTGA
Organism: Kalmanozyma brasiliensis GHG001; assembly: GCF_000497045.1. NCBI lineage: Eukaryota > Fungi > Basidiomycota > Ustilaginomycetes > Ustilaginales > Kalmanozyma > Kalmanozyma brasiliensis. The sequence goes on along the minus strand of NW_015961970.1, from coordinate 1,917,432 downwards.
ACACCGGCCGATCGCGCGTTTGGAGGTGCTTGATCGAGATGAGCAGGGCCATCTCGGGTTCGGTCAGGTCACGCAGGACGTGCGTCAGGCCGTCGGAGACCTCGGTCGATGTGATTGCGAGGAGGTGGGGAAGGTCGAATGTGGGATCGAGTACGGAGAGTCGTGCGATGGTGGGCGTGAGGATGCGATAGATCGTGCGAACGTCGTTGGTGAGTTCGTACACCCCACGCAGGACATCCCGGAAGTGAGGATGCGCAAAGAGAGAAGAGATGTCCTTCGTCCATGCCTCGGTGAAGCCTTGTCCCTCCGACGGGATGGCAACCGGGGCAAGGGCGTTCCGAACAATTCGTTCGAACACCTCAAACGACCCTGCCGGCCTCACATGGAGGATGCGGTGCGAGAATCGACTCTTCACACGCTTCTCCAGCAGATCCACCGTGTCCACTCGACTGGTCAGCCCGACCACCGCTAGGCCCGCCCCGTAGCTTGCGGCTTGCACCGCGTCGAGCAGGCAGTACAGCATCGCCTGCCGCGGTCTCGCCGTGAAGAGGTCGAACTCGTCCAGCGTGATGATGAGCGGTTTGCGTGCGGCAGACGAAGAGGTGGTGGAGAGCAACGCGATGATGTGCGCAATGATGTTGTTGAGCGAGCTCAGAATTGCCCCTGCCAACTCATCCATTTCGGCGGCCTCGTCTGCTGCTGCGGTGAGGGTGGCGGTCTCGTCGGAATCAGAATCGTCGGCGTCCCCGCCAAAGACGTGGTCCCCTGCTGGGCGGGTGACTGGTCCGTCCGACTCTTCGTCCTCCACCGCTTCGGCGTCGATCGCTTCCCCAACGTCCTCTTCGGTGAACGCACCCTGAAGAATCAGCTGCTGCGCCATCTCCTTCATCGCAGACCTGTCGTTGATCTGGATCGTACCCGCGAGGTGCACGTGATAATACGCCTTTTCCTCCCCACCTTCGCTCGCGTCGATCGAATCGAGCACGGAACCGACGAGCAAACTCTTTCCCGCCCCCGCCGCGCCGATGAGCAGACAGCTGTTGCTCTCCTGCTTCGTGACGGTTGCGTGCAGCATACCGTGCAGGTTGTGCCACTCTTCTTCTAGGCCGACGCATGAGGATGCGCGAAGGCGGGCGTCGGTGTCGGCATCCTTGCTCCTCGAATCGTGAAACACCGCCGCGTCTTCGTCCTCTGTGGTCAGTGCGGATGTCGGGGCGACGGGCTCAGTAATGGCTGTGGGTATTGATGGGAGACAGCCGACGAGAGTTTCGAGAACGCGTCGCTTTTGTCCCGGTAGGTAGGTTTCGAGTGTGGACAGGTCGAGTTGGCGCAGGTCGCCATCGAGCGTTTGGAGCGAGGAAGAGGCGTGTGCCTGGGCTGACTGAGCGTCGAGAGGCTGCCCTATCTCCAGCGCGCCATCGTCGTCGGATGCGGCCGGCGAGGCGGTGGCTTTGCGCTTGGCTGTCGGCATGGTGTCCGATGCGACGCGATGCTGTGTGCTGGTGTGGGAAAGGAAGAGGGCGGCTGATCCGTTTCGATCAAGCTGCTGTAGACCAAGTGATACGATGGTGTGCTGCTCCGGGTGCAGGCCCGATCGCTGAAGCGGCTCAGCCGGCTGAGTCGTTGAAGGAGTCGGCGTTGCCGTTGGATGAAATGATGGTCGAGCTGCAGCTCGTCAGGGTCCCAAACTGAAATGACAGCTGGCCTTTGCGCTGCCGCCAAATCTTCCAAGTGGGCGCGTCAAAGTCTCATCGGGCGATTTCAGCACAGATCTTGGAGATGGTGAAGCCGGCTCTGACGGCGACACAATGCTCTGGGACTTGGGAAGCAGGTAGACCTGTGCTCAGGGTTCCACCGCACCGGTACATTCAAATCCTTCTTCCGCTGCCATGTGTCAAGCAGTGTCTCAATAAAGGGTCAGGTCGGGGGTAAGATCAGGTAAGCCAGCCGAAAGAGTCGGAGGATTCGGATGTCGGCTGTCAACGGAGGCGACATTTTTAGAGCTTTCTTCTCGACTGCACCCTTACCTTGCTGACATGAAGTCCTCATCCTCCAACTACTTCAAGACATTCTTGAGCCGTCTCAGCCTCTCGACATGATTCGATCAGCGCTAGGATCATCCGCATTCGCGGTGGCGACATCATCAATGCGAACTTCGAGCATGGCCTGCGCTCGTCGCTCTCCCGTCAGCATCCAGCGAGGCTCGCCACTGCTTCGAATGGCGCATTCGTGGGCGCTCGAAGCGAGCCGACCCACAACCCTTCCGAGTCGACTCTCGACATCACTATCGAGACCATCGCTGCTTCGAACGCACGTTTCGCCATTCAGCACTTCAGCCCGCACGTTTGCCGAGCCGACACCCACCTCTCGGACCCCATCGACCACCCGCGCGGCTGCCCTGACCGAAGAGTTCCAGCGTCGTCAACGCGAGTCGTACAAGCGGCGCAACCAGTCGCTCTTCATGTACTCCGCTGCTTTGATGGTCTTCACGCTCGGCTTCAGCTACGCTGCTGTCCCGCTCTACCGCGCCTTCTGTTCGGCCACTGGCTTCTCCGGAACGCCCATCACGGATCCCGAGCGTTTCGCACCCTCCCGTCTCATCCCCGCATACCTCGATCCGAGCACCAACGCGCCCACCAAGCGAATCCGCGTCACGTTCAACGCCGACGCCTCAGACGCCATCCCGTGGTCCTTCACCCCGCAACAAAAGGAGATCTACGTCCTCCCCGGCGAAACAGCTCTCGCGTTCTACACCGCCAAAAACAAGAGCGATAAAGACATTATCGGCATCGCAACGTATAACGTCTCGCCCGACCGCATCGCACCGTACTTTGCCAAGGTCGAATGCTTCTGCTTTGAAGAGCAGAAGCTGTTGGCGGGCGAGGAAGTCGATCTCCCCGTGTTCTTCTTTATTGATTCGGACGTGCTCGACGACCCGAGCACCAAGGGGGTGGATGACGTGGTGCTGAGTTACACGTTCTTCAGCGCAAGGAGGAACGCCAAGAGCGGTCAGCTCGAGCCGGATACCGATCTGAGCAAGTATACTGTTGGGAAGGATCTTTGAACGCTGCTGCTTCACATCTTAGAGGCTGATCGAGTGACAATGATGCACGCCTTGCATGCTCCCAGCTGCAGCCGAGACCACATCTGCCTCGCCTTTTAGACACTTTTACAGCACTGCAATTGCATCTATTCAACCTCCGAGATCTCATCGTGTGAGCTCGAGCCTCACAGAGCGGCTTCGTCGTATGAGCAGGCGGCAGAAACTGGTGGATTTGTTATGCCGACTCATAACCAAGCTTATAAAAAGTGGCGATTCAGGGTCTTGTCACGTGCGTTGTCCCACTTTTTGAAATTTTTGGAAGTTCACCGGGGCTGCATGGGCAAGCTGCTCTCACAGCTGCTGAGTTGCCTTTGCTCCACCACCAAAACTACGACTTACTCCTTGTCACCATCCATCTAGCGTTTCGAACATACCCAGCATCCAACATCTACCAGCACTCTCACACGCATCGCATAGTAATCTTCCGACCTTCGATCATTCCATCGCTTTCTCCGAGCGAAGCAGACCCACAAGTAACGCCGTTTCCAGCAGTCTAAACTAGGCCCGGTTGTACCAGCCGTAACTCTATCGCCATCCCGCACTTTGCAAGCAGCATCCGTCCCCTTTCGAATTCACAAACATGTCGGGCTCCTCACTACGCAACGCCGTGCATCGGCGCAACCACAAGGAGCGCTCCCAACCCGTCGGGCGCTCCAAACTAGGTCTCCTCGAGAAGCACAAAGACTATGTCCTGCGTGCGAAGGATCACCACCGCAAGGCGGCCCAGATCAAGCGGTTGACCGAAAAAGCAGCCATGCGAAACAAGGACGAGTTTTACTTTGGCATGATCAACTCCAGCACCAAGAAGGGCGTTCACCAGCATGCGAGGCCGGGGGATAGTCTGGACAACGACGTGGTGGCGCTGCTGCGGACGCAGGACGTGGGGTATGTGCGACGGACGATTGTGGGCGAGAGGAAGAGGGTGAGGGGGTTAGTGGAGAGGTTGGCGCCTGCTGTGGGGGGATTGGGCGCGGAGTGGGTGGATGCGAAAGCGGGGAGGAGGGAGACGCTGGAGAGGGCGGGGCTGTTGAATGTTGGGAAGGGGAAAGGCAGCGGGACGACGGGCAAGAAGACCGTTTGGCTGGACGACGCTGACGCTCTCCGAGCATACAACGCTCCATCAGCATCACAAGCACCACAAACCGAGGAATCGTGGATAGATGATCTCTCCGACACATCCGACATCGAAGACGACGACTCCCCTATCCCATCTACAACCAGCACATCGTCAAAAGGCGCAAAACACTACGGCTACCTCGTCACAGAGCTGCAATCCCGTTACGCGAGACTGGACCAGCTCCAGAGCGCTGCGGAGAAGCTCGATCTCGTGCGCGCGCTCATGACGCACAAGGGCGGCCGAAGTCAGGTGGTCAAGCAGAAGAAGAAGGATAGTCTCACGGACGCCGTGGCGAAAGGGAAAGTGACCAAGAATGGGTTGGCATTGGTGGATACCGATGATGAGGACGAGGATGGGGAGAAGAAGGGGAAGGTGGCGAAGGTGTACAAGTTTGGCAAGGAGAGGAAGCGCTGAGTGTTTCAGACTGATGGCAAATGTACTTATATTTCCTGTACGCAACAGCATCTCGATCCCTTTGCTGCGGACGCTCGGAGCCGGGTGTTGTCCTGTCAACGCTATGTGGCGTTCATGAAGTGCTCAATGAGAGGCTGCGGCCCGCCTCTGCGACTCGTCGCGGATTAGATCCACGCACGCGCTTCAAATTGTCACATCCCATCCCGACATTCGGAAGATGCATAGCGAAGAAGGTACCATTACTAAATCTGAAGCACATCACGAAACATTGCTATCCCTCTTCCATCCGATCACGCCTTGTGCTTGTCCGAGCTGGAGTCGTCGCCGTCGGCACTGGTCTTTCCTTGGGCGGGCAGGGTGTAGGTGTTATCCTGAACCTTCTCCTCCTCGATGGCGTACCTGCCCATTGCGTTCCTCTTATCGCGCCTCTCCAGATAGACAATAGCCAGCGCGACGACGGTAACGAACACGCTGAGGGGGAACATGCTGATCCAGCCCTTGGTGTACCTCGGTGCATCGGTGGCAGCAAAAAACGTAAAGTTCCACCACGAATTGACGATGTTGCTAAACACGTTCATGCCTGCCAGCACCATGGCGCGTTCCTGGTCGTCCTGCGCGCAGACGATGTTGGCCCAGGCAAAGTTGGTCGCCTGCCCCATGTAGCCCGCACCCTGGATGGCAAAGGCAAAGAACTTGGCCCCATACGGAATGTCCCACACGAGCAGCATGATGGAGGACACACTGACAATGACGCCCATCAACGGGTTGACCCACCATCGACTGCCCACGTAGTCCGTCATGTACGCCGCGAAGATCGTCGTGAAGATCGCAATGCTGATGAGCGACAGCGGGTAGTAGTTGATCTGCGCCTTGCTAAACTTGAGACTCTTGAACCAGAAACCCATCACGCTGTTGATACCGGCACTCTCGAGCATGGATCCAAACCCGAAGAGCAACCCGAAGAGATAGATGTGCCATCGACCAAAGACACGCTTGACGAGGTTCCACGACATCTTGGTGGGTTCGTGCTGGGGGAGACGGTTGACGGCACACTGACGTTCCTCTTCGCTGAGGAACCAGGCCTTGGTCTTGCGCGGCGTGTCGGGGAAGAGCAGGAAGCCGAAGATGGCGATAGGCATAGCGAGGGCGAAATCGATCAGGAAGAGCCACTGGTAGCTTTTGAGGCCCAAGTGACCATTCATGGTTTGAGAGATACGTCCCTGCATAACACCGGACCAGAGCGAACCCATCTGCGCAAAGGTGGAGAAGATACCGGAGCGCTTACCCAGCTCCTCCTCCTTGTACCACGAGCCGAGGATCCAGTGACAACCCGTGAAGGTCGAAGACTCGAACAGCGCCTGCAGGAAGCGGATCGCCATCACCTGCTGCGGCGTCTTGGCAGCAGCCAGGGTGGCAGAGAGGATCCCCCACATCGCACCGCAGAAGGGCAACCAGAACCGCGGCGGCACCACCTGGAGGATCAGGTTGTTGGGCCACAGACCGATGATGTAGCCGGCGGTGAAGATGGACTGCACCTGGTTGAACTGTTTGCCGTGGAACTTGAGGTCTTCCTTCATGCCCGTAAGGTAGGCGTTGGAGAAGTTGGCACGGTTGAGGTAGTTGGAGAGGAAGAGGAGCGTGCAGAAGGTCATGACGACGCCGTCGATCTTGTAGAGCAGACGCTGTTCGAGCTTGGTGGCGGGCTTCTCGCCCCAGAGGAAGACGCGCGCTTGGTGAAGGGCGCCCATGGTGAACGATGACTACGGCGCTAAGAGCCGGGTTTGGTGGATGAGGGTGGGGGGTGGGCGAGGATCGTGACGACGACCGGGGACAATGACGAGCAGAGACCGGAGGCTGTCGAAGCGGGTCCAGACTCAAGTGGGAGGGAAGGCTCGGCTAGAAGAGAGGGGAAGTCCCAAGACGATGGATAGATGTGCGCGGAAGGGGAGGGAGCAGGTGATGAAGGGAAAAGTTCCGAGTAGATATAGGCGATCGAAGAGGGCGCGAATTGTCGAGGTGGGATGACAGGTGCAGCAGCAATGAAGTGAGAGGGAATGCAACGCTGGACGGCAACGACCGAATGCACGTCACGAGATTGTGGGTAGAGATGCAATGCGATGCGATGAAGGCCAGTGTGGCTCTGCGTTGCAGTGTATCAAAGTACGACGCTCGATAAAGGTGAGCGTCTCGGTATGAAGCGCCACTGGAGCAGGGAAGCCGTGCCGGTGATACCGTTTCAGGGGCCGATCTCTAGACACTAAGGAAGGACCGTACTACAGGGCGGACGGTGAGGATGGTGGACAGGAACAGAGGTGTGGGAAGGCGGTATCTGCGAAGATAGGAGATAGTCCACCCTGGTTTGCACAAGTTTTGCGGGGTAAGAGACCCTAATCTAGCAGTCGAGGCCCGCGATGATTAGAGAGAGCGCAAGAGAGCTCAGAGGTGAGTCAGAGCGGCAAGACCTCTGAACACTTGGTCAGGTGGCCCTGTCCGTATTGCTGCTCCGCCGCTCGCTCGTCGATGCAGGATTGAGTTCAAACTCGGTATGGTTCGGTACGACGGTCGAGTCAATGGTCCACTGCCATGGTGCGGCGTGATTGGACAGCTTGGCACTCTGCTCTCGCGCCATCTAGACCCTGAGAGGAGAGTGAAATGAAGAAAATCTTAAATTTTGTTTGACAGCTCTCACGCCATGAAACTGCCTTTTGTCTTTGTGTTTGCGGGCCAATCAACTCTCGGCCAAATCCATCAACGCCAGCGCCGGCGTCGTCCTTGCCGAGGTGTACCATCAAGGCTGTACGAGTCACATAAGTGCCTGCTGCCCCTCCCATCGCATTTCACCTTATCTCTGCTATCTTGTCGAGTCTTGATACGATCATCGTCAAGTTTGTCAGCTGAATGACCAATCACAGCCGCAAAGAAACGGATGAGAAAACACGGAACCCGAGATAGTCGGGCTGAAGGACGGACCAAAGATTTGCAAATTGTCGTCGGAATAAGGAGCTTGTGCGCCACAAAGGCAGACCAGGTCGTGGCGGCTACTTGGGGGATCGCCTCGAGTTGCGGACGCGGGAAGAGAGCGGCTGATGGCGGTCTCGGCTCTGGAGAACGACGGATGTCACTTATTCCGCCTCCCACGAAAGTTGACCGGTCATATCGCCGAATTTTGACCGAATTCAAGATGCCTTCTCTTGACAGTCGCTGGCTGCCGAATGAGGCTTCTGCCATTACCTGTCGAGCCGGCTTCGGTATGACAAGCGAGCGAGCCGAGAGTTTGGCCTGATATCAAATGAAGACGAGAGATGACTGTAAAGGAAGTCGGCTGCTCTGGTTGTAAGTTCACTCTTGGTACGGTCGTCGGGGTTACGGCCTTCTCACCACGGTGTATCAGTAAGTAGGCGGATCTCCATCTTTTTGAGGAACCAGAAGGGTCGGACTTATGCTCTCTCCACTCACGCCTGACCGAAGCCCTTCTACGACCTCAAAGCCGACCATTCTATGCTTCTGCGACGGATTCAACCGCACATACGCTCTCGTCGCGAGCCAAACCCGATCGTCACGCGACCATGTATGTCATGCCCTAAATCCGTCGTACAATGGGAGCCAGACCATGTGGTCATTCGATGAGACAGGCGGTAAGATCCGCAGCGATACCCCACATTCCTGCCTGATCGCGATGAGCCAATCGCATGCACCGCAGATAACACTCAGGGTGGGCAGCACGGACGTGGGCAGACATTGATTTGTCGGCCTTTTGTTCAGAGAGCAGCCTTGAATTGAGTTTCAACCACCGTGGGCGATCAGCAGATAGAACGCCATGGTGACAAGCTCGATTTGTGTGCGTGCCAAAGCCGATAATCGTGATACGGCCGTCTTGTTGAGCAGTGGGCAATCGGGTGATCACCGAAGACAGATCGCAGATTGCAAAAGTAAAGAATGTTAGAGTTTGACTACTTTTGTCTCTGGAAAATGCTTTCGGAAGCGCACAGCATGACGTCAGGGCAAACGATTTCGCCATATTGGACGTTGCCGCCGTCACACGCAAGTGGCTCAATAGATGCCGGGGCCTGCGCCGTGTGCCTCGATCCTTTCCGCGGAGTACGACCTGCTACTGCGCCATGACACTGCAGTGACGGTGGTGACGGCTGTGGCTCCCAGCTTCTGAATCCTTCCGGCACGCCTTTTGACGAGCTCAACCGATCTTTCCGCCCAAAGTAGACCTCCGTCTTTCTTGCTTGTAATAATTGTGCTTCTTCACAGCTGTGTTTGGCGTGGATCCTTCTGCATGTCATAGCATGATCCGTATGGAAAGAAGAAGCGCGGTAGCTGGGAATCGAAGCCGGCAAGCCGTGAAGAGGGGAAACCACGGCGTTTTCGTTTGGGACAACCGCGCATGAAATCAAGGCTCTATGACAGACGGGCCGGCATGTCTCACATCCAAATCGTTTCCCACACAGGCCACACAGCCCGTTTGTGGACCGTTCACCGCCGGCAGCCTCGTCAGTGTGACGGTGCACGGTGCTCATTCATTGTCTCCCCTCATCGCGCGGCGGCGCCAGTGTCATCTCATAAAGGTGGAACCTTTGCTGCCAGATGCGCGCATCATCTCGGGGCGGACTGAGATTCCACGCTCAAAACCCCCCACATGGGCCGAGACTTTGGTGGCCGGGGTTACTCATCATCCCCGTGTTTTTGACGTGCCGACAGCACCGCACAGAGCACTGCTTTGCCACGAGGTCGTACGCAGACTTTGCCCCGTACTTGGGGACGTGTTGTCCTGGTCGCTTGAGAGTCTGCGGAGACAATTGCAAACAGCATCACAGGACGCAGCCGAAAAGGAACGCACGACGATCATGACTTGTTGGTACAAGAATCGGGTGAAGCAGCAAGGGAAGAGAGTCGAGGAGGGGCAAGTTGTCCTGTGAATCAAAGGACAAGCGAATCTTGCCGACCGACGGCTGGAGCTCTCTTACACAGCCTGCACATCACCGTGCATGGTCTAGCTTTGTCCCCGTTTCGTCAGCTCTTCTTGCCTCCGGCACCCTGTACATCGGTTCTTCTCGATCTTCGCTGCATCTCAGCCGAAGACTCTGACTGCCAATCTCCTTCAGAAGTATATATACGCAGTGGACCATTCCTGCATCCACCCTCACACCCCATCACCCACATCCCGCACTTCTCAAATCATGAAGCTCACCACCTCCTTCGTCCTTGCTCTCGCCGCAGCCTCGTCTGCCTCAGCCTCGCCCCTGCTGCGTCGCCAGGATCAGAGCTCATCCTCGGATGCTCTCCCTACTCCCTCTGCGGCTGTCAGCAGTGCCTCCAGCGCCCTGAGCTCAGCCACTTCCTCGTCGACCTCCTCCGCGACCTCATCCTCGTCCGCAGCGGCATCCACTTCCACCGGCAGCGTCAACTCGACCACCACCACCTTCAACGACACCCAAATCCTCCAGTATGCTCTCACGCTTGAGCACCTCGAGGCGACCTTCTACAACCAATCGCTCTCCAAGCTGTCTGCCCAGGACTTCGAGGATGCTGGCTACAACGCGTCGGTGCGCGATCGAATTTACTCGATTGGCCGAGATGAAGCCTCCCACGTGGAGCTGCTCACCACCGCACTCGGCAACCAGTCCGTCCCCGCTTGCACCTACAACTTTTCTAGTGTCCAGGACGTCTCTAGCTTCCTCACCACGGCTCGTGTGCTCGAGGGCGTTGGAGTGAGTGCCTACCTCGGGGCGGCTGGCAACATTACTGAAAAAGAGTACCTCACCGTGGCTGGCAGCATCTTGGTGGTGGAGGGACAGCATCAGAGTTATCTGATCGCCCAAACCGCCGACGGCGGTAACTCGATCCCTAGCCCCTACGCTACTCCTCTCGACTTCCAGCAGGTCTACTCGCTCGCTGCGCCGTTCATCGAGTCGTGCCCTGAGAACGCCACTCTGCCTATTACCGCGTTCCCCCAGTTGACCCTGTCGGGTGGTGCGGCTAACGGCTCCTTCACCCCTGGTGAGCAGGTCACTGTCAACTACAACGCTACCAACGCTACGCAGACCAACTACCTCGCCGTCATCCAGGGTGTCACAGGTCCCCAGTTCTTGCAGCTTTCCGGCAACGGTTCCTCGGTCACTCTGCCCAGCAACCTTACCGGCGGCCAGATGTATGCTGTGGTCACGAGCGACAATTCGGCTGTGACGGACGACAACACGATCGCTGGCCCCGCAGTTGGGTATGTCAACATCCCCCTGCCCGCTGCGCCTAGTGCTACTGCCGCTAGCTCCGGCGCCAGCTCCAGCTCCAGCGCAAGCGGAAGCTCCAGCTCGAGTGCTTCGTCGAGCTCGTCGACCAGCTCGAGCTCTAGCGCTAGTGCCAGTGCAAGTGATGCCGCCTCGTCGTCGGTGAGCATCGCATCTGCCATCCCCACCAACGCCCCTGACGCTCAGCCTACCGCGGCCCTGCCTAGCAGCGTCGCCCCCAGCTCGTCTGCCTAAGCATTGGCATGAAGTTTGCCCTTGTGGACTCGTAACCCTACAACACTCGCTTTCGTCTTCCACTTCTCATAGCCAATGTCGATGGACACTCCCTTATGCATCGCAATCCCATTCCATGAAGTTCAAAAGCTTTTACGTGTGACTGCGTGAAGGAAAGAGTTAGAATTCCAGATCTTCCGCGCGGGAGTTAGCGACTCTGTTCGGGGGCTTTGCTGTGTGTGAGTGCGACCTCTGTGTGGCAGTATCCATTTCCACTGCGTACTCCTTCTGTCCTCCAGCGGTAGCGGCGACAGCGAGTCCGCGCTGCCGTAACGACGACAATCCGCCAAACTTCTTGGGTCCCTTCTCCACTTGCCCTGCAGTCGGTGCTTCTGTTGGTCTCCGAGCCGATGTACCACCAACCCCACCCGTACTCGGCGCAGCAGCCGTCTTGTTGGCCGTCTCGACCTCCACCCCTTTGGCCGGCTTGGTCCGTCGTTCGCTCACCCCGCCCTCCACATCCAAATGCAGCGTCTCGATGACCACCCGTTTGCGTCGCACTTTGAACGCGAGATTGTTCTCCCCTCCACCAGCGCCGCCTTCCCTCCCACCGGCCGGGGCGCCGCCCATACCTCGCAACACCGAGGACCGGATGGAGGGGTTGGTGAGCGTGCCCACAGAGGGGGTATTCAGGATCTTCACTGCGCCCGTGTACGCTGGGAAGGCGCTGCGCAGAGCGGGGGAGGGGGAGAAGGCCGACAGCGAAATGGCCGCGTCTACGCTGTGCACCAGACGATGGGCTAGGTTGGTTGGCGGAGTGGTGGGGCGCAGGAGGTGCGGTGAGAGTGTAAGGATGGACATGCTGGGAAGGGGTGCGGTGGGAGAGAGCGAGTGTGTGCGGAGCAGACGGCGGAGTCGGGAGAGGAAGCGGACTGACTCGACTGCGCGGGAGCGACCCCGAGGGACGACCCAAGAGGGCGAACCGAGTGAGCGGATTGCGATGCGTAGTACGGGTGGCGCTGAGGTGGGTGATGCGGATGCGAGCTGGCGACAACGCGACGCGGCTGCTTCAATAGCGGTGTACGCGAGCTCGTATGAGTTGATCCCGCTGCTACCGGATGACGAGGCCGAGGTGTCGACCAGCTCGAGCTTACCAGTGTCCATCGCATGCTGAATGATCCGTGAATCGATACGCTTGCTCAGATCGAACGTCTGGCAGAAAGGTATCGCTTCTGTGCTGGGCTCGTTGACCGTCGTGTTGAACTGCTTCATGCTGTGGTAGCGCCATGCGATCTTCATCTCCCTCTCGCGCTGCTCGCTTCCTCTCCCCCCTTCGGCCCCTGCTTCCAGAGCGGACGTGCTGGCATGAGGCTCGACGTCGTCTTCATCAGCGACGGCATTGAGATGGTCAGACGGTCCCGCGTCCGCCTCCTCGTTCGCTGTGGCCTTCGACCCGAGTCGAGCGACTAGCTGGTCATCCAGATCCCCTGCTCTCGCCATCAGTCCGTTGACCAATCCCCACACGTCCTCGCCAATGACAATGTTGATGTGATCCGAAGCGATCCCCTGCGCTATCGAGTAGCTCAGCAGCAGCTCGGCGTACGGCTCGGCCGCGGCGCGGGCAGCGTGGTCCGTCTCGGCGGACGCAGCGGGTGTCGAAGAGCTTGAACCGATCTGCGCAGCTGATTGAGCGGCTGTACCGGTCGAGGGAAAGACGAGCAACGAGGAGGAAGAAGAGAGACCGCCGCCGGACAGGAGGTCATCGAGCGCAGGCACGCCGGTCGAGATGAGCGGGACGGGTGAGGAGAAGGACGAGGGTTTGACGCCCGCTGGCAGCGGCAAAGACGCAGAGCTGCCCGAAGAGGGGTTGATGCGCCGCTTGAAGGACGACATGACGCCCGCAGAGATGGCCTTCGTGCTGAGAAGCTGTTAAGATATTGCGCAGTGTTGGAGCAAAGGTCAAGAAGTGAGGCAACAGGGTCCTAAACATGAAAGATGGCTTCGAGCATGTCCAAAATTTCGAGGTGGAGGAGTAGCAATAGTCAGCATCGCATAAGCGATTGACGTCTGTATTAGATTCACCTTCTGCCGTCGGAGTGTATAGCCGAGGACGCCGAGCATCATCGTTCGAAACGCTTTGACCAGCGCACCGGCTGCCCAATGCAGGACGGCAACTGTCCCGGCGGCAAGAGCGAGCAGGGTGGGACTGCTGGTGTCTATGGCGTGACATCTCTTGCATAGCAGCTGCCTCGACCTCCACTAAACCGAGCGCGCCACCTCCCCTTGCCTCCCGACCATCACCCGCCACCCACACCAATCCGCATCGAAACTCAACAGGTCTCACACCCGAAATGTCGTCCACCGCCGCCACCCCTTCGCCCAAGACAGCCGTCAAGATCGTCTTCGGGTGCATGACATTCGGCGCGCCCGGTGCAGAACAATCCCGCGTACACGACCTCGATGACTGCCGTTCCATCCTGGACATTTTTGCCTCTCATGGACACACCGAGCTCGACACAGCGCGCATGTACGGCCTCGGCACCTCGGAGGAGTATCTTTCCAAGCTGGGCTACACCACTCCCTCCGATTCGCATCACTTCCAGATCGCCACGAAGTCCTTCCCGTCCGCGCGCAAGCCGGATTTTCCCGCCAAGTCGCGCTACACATTTGAGCCTGCGGACATTGCCCGTGCGATCGAGGACAGTCTGAAGGCGCTCGGCACGGACAGCTTTGACCTGTTCTACCTGCATTCTCCCGATCGGGAGGTGGAGTTGGAGCGCACGCTTCGGGCTGTCAATGAGGCGTATGAACAGGGCAAATTCAAACGTTTCGGCGTGAGCAACTACCGCGCCGACGAAGTTCAAACGATCGTCGATATCACGACCAAAAACAACTGGGTCAAACCCTCCGTCTATCAAGGCCTCTACAACTCCATCACCCGCTCAGCAGAGTCGGAACTCTTCCCAGTTCTGCGCAAGAACAACATCGCCTACTACGCATACAACCCCCTCGGCGGCGGCCTGTTCACCGGTCAACTAGCCAAAGACACAACGCCAGAATCAGGATCTAGATTCGACCCCGAACGAGCCCAAGGCAAAATGTACCGCGCACGCTACTGGAACGACCACTACTTCCAGGCGCTGGACAAGCTCAAGCCCGCTGCGGACAAACATGGATTGACGCTGGCAGAGGTGGCGCTGCGATGGATGATGCACCACTCGCAACTGAAGAAGCAGCATGGCGATGCGGTGATCATTGGTGCCAGTAGCAAGAACCATATCGAGGGCAATCTGAGGGATTTCGAGAAGGGAGAGTTGCCGGAAGATGTGGTCAAGGCGGTGGATGAGGCGTGGGAGATCGTCAAGCCCAACGCGCCTGCTTACCACCATTGATGTAGACTTTGAGGTTAGAGAATGATTCATACGGAAGCAATCTCATGCTCAGCCGTCATGCTCATGTGCAAGAATGGAAAGTGTGTGCATTCCGTACGTGTCTGAGCGATGCAAGTCCACAATCTACGGCGAGAACCGATGACCGGAAGGCAGCGAAGGAATAGGTCTCCTCGAGGGCGGCCTCATCGTCCGATCCCTGTCCGATCCCTGAAACTCATCCACCTCTTCATTCTCATCCTCCTCCATCTGCGCCCTCCTCGCTCCCACATCCACCGACGCATGCAACGAGGGCACCTTGTGCAACCTCTGCTCCTCTGCACCCGCCAACTGCGCATACGCCGCTGCGCGCTTGATCTCGTTCGAAATGCTTCTCACCCTCGGACTCATCCCCCTCGACAGTCCCAGGTGGGCAGAGGACAGCTTCTTCTCGTTGCCCGGAAACGATTCTGGTGAGCCCTCCTGCGGTGCTTTGGACCCGAGCTGCGGCTGCGAGTTCTGCCGGGGTCGCACAGCCTCGCCTTGCGGGAGCGGGTCCATGGTCGTCAGCGGCGAGGTGCGCTGATTGGGACCCACGAGTTCGCGATTTGGTGTGATGGAACGTCGCGATTGGCTCAGCCTGCCGACGAGGTTGCGCATCGCTGTGCTGCGCGCTGCGGAGGGTGTGCCTACCATCGAAGCGCCAACGGAGGAGGAAGGAGAGGTGCTCGAGATAGATCGCTCGTGAATGATCGAGTTGGCGACGCTGTTGGACGACACATCGCCAGCGTCGCCGGCGGTGCCGTTCGAGATCTTGCGCCGGTACGGAGCGGAAGCACGCATACCGACCAGCTGACCGAGAGCGGCACTGGGAAGCGGAGGAGGCATCGAGCTCGGACTGCTGCCGGAAGTGCGAGTGCCATCGCCCATGTGTGTATCCGACGACGTGCGTCTGACGTTTCTGCTGGCCTCCCGCTCCACGTGTCGCTGGCTGAGAATGTCGCGTGCCAGCTCCTTGACCAGCACTGCATTGTCCTTGTTGCTCAGCTTCTCGACAACGTCGTACACCTTGAGCTGCTCCACCAGCGGCGAGTGCGAATCGCCCTTGAGATCGCAGACCATCTTGGTGATTCTCAGCAAATTGAGCCGGACCACGGCCTTGGGGTGCGACAAGCGTTCGAGCAACCGCTTGACAAAGAGCGTGTTGCGCGCCATGGCAGCCACGATGCCGCTGGAGAGCCGACACATCTTGACGAAGGGCTCCAGAAGGTTCTCGAACGAGTTGGCTTTGCTAGTTGCAAACATACAGAGCAGCGACTCGATCGACGCAGACTGCAGCAAGACTTCCTCGACGCGCGCAGTCTCGTCTTGCAGCCAGACGAGGATGCTCTCCAGCGCCGAGACTTGCCAGTAGGGATCTTCGAGCAGCTTGAGGTAGAAGTGGAGACCGCGGTGCTGCCAGAACATCTTGCGAGTCGCTTTGCCGGCATGTGCAAAGTCGCACAGAATTGGCAGCGCAAATTGTCGCAGAGGCGAGTTCGTGCGAGCCACACGAAGCAATTGCGGGATGATGCCAGCCTGTGCGGCTTCCTCCTGGCGTGACTTGGACAGTCGACAGAGATTGTACATGGTGTTGAGCACCTGGTTCGACATCTCGGTACCATGCGGGCCACTGTGGTGCTGTGCGAGGACGTTGGTGAGAATCTCGATCGTGTTGGCGTTTTGCATCTCATCGAGGATCGTCGGAGACATAGACAGGTTTTTGACGATCTTGAGCATGAGACTTAAAGACTCGGCGTCAAGTCTGGACGCTGAGCGCAAGATCCGGCGAAGGACGCTGCGTGTAGCGACCTGCTTTTTCAGGTAGCTGTCCGACTGCGAGTAGATCAGCAGGATCTGAAGAATGTTGGCACGAGCTTCCGAGGCGTACTCGTCTTCGTCGTCGTCAATGACGCTCTGCAGCGCCGAAGACAAGGGCTCCAGTAGACCTTCCTGAGCAAGCATGCGGCAGAAGTCGTTGCGAGAAGCAGGGCTCTGCAGTTCCAGCACACTGCTGACGCAGCCAACGCCGATCCAGACCAGATCCTTCTGCTCAAGGTAGTCCTCGTCGATGAGATTGACCAGCGTACGGAGACCACGGCAGCTCAGGACGAACTGCAGCGTGAGCCGGGAGGTGGAACACATGGCAAAGACAAAGTGCGCCGCCTCAAGTCGAAGGTCGTGCGGCCATTTCTTCGTGGTAAAGGTCATGACGACTGGAATGGCGCCGATGAGACAGAGGCTTTCTTGCGCTTCCGGGTCCTCAAAGATGATGAGGTTAAGGATGCCAAGCAATCGTGTCGCTAGTTCGCGATCCGTGGCTGCCTCGAGCAGCTGGATGAGAGCCAGAGCACCGTGTGAGATCAGAAGCTGAGCCTTCATGTCGGGCATGTCGGTCAGCACCTGGTCGATATCCTCGCACACTTGAAGCAGTTCTTCAACGCCTGAGCCAGTATCCAGCGACTCGACCAGTTCGGAGACAAAGGCGCACATGCGGGCATGCTGGTCGCGCGCCACGTTGGCTTCGAGGTCGGCTTCGGCATTGAATCCTTCGTCGATCTCAGCGAACGGATCGTCCTCGTCAGCCTCGTCGTCGCGAAGCCACGATCGATTCGAGAGCCGAGCCGTCAGCTGGAGCGTGTTGCCGCTGCCGAGTGAGTCGTCTTTGCTGTTGTTGCCTTCGTCGCCTTTGCCAAAGAGATCCGAATAATCCTCAGCAGACTGGTCTTCGGAGTACTTGCCCAAGGTGCGACGCATTTGCTTCCACTTTTCATCCTTTTCGAAACGCATGGTAGTTTGCGGGCTGGTAGGATTGGAGGGAGCGCGAGTGGCTGAGGCGGCTAATGAGCTGCGAAGTGCCTCCGACGATGCCTGTCTGCGTCGATCTGTGGGTCGAGACGGCGAGCCGAGCCCAAGATCGTTGTGGGCGGAAGACTTGCCACCGGCGCCAGGGCTAGCGAGTCGGGCCAGATCGTTGGGATGGAAGAGTCGCTTGCCTGCGCTGTTCTTCATCTGCAGATCACGGATGCGTCGATTCATGACATCCTCTTGACCATCTCCTACGAGATCCGAATAGTCATCGCCCTCATCGATATCGTTGGAGAAGCTGGCAAGGGGCGAAGATGCCGAGCTGTCTTTAGCGGCCTGTCCAGACCCGCGCACCTGTGGGGATGAAGCAGCATTGCGCAAGATGGGGCTGGCGACGGGTCGAATGGTGCGCTGATCGAAGTCCGCCTCCATCGCCGTGCGGGCAGGTGCTGAAGGAGGAGTTCCATCTCTATTCGCAGAAGGCGGATCAGGTCCAGACTCAGCTTTCGGCTTAGCCGACAGATCCTTGCCCTCCGAAGATGAGGACCTTTCAAGAGCTGCAATCTTGGTAGTGGTGATATCTTCTTCAAAATCGTTGTCCCAGTTGTCATCGACGCTCTCTGGTTGTTGCAAATCTGCCAATTTGACGCGATGGTCCATCAAGGATGTCGCAGGTGCAGCCCCAGCGATGGGCGTGCGGAAGCCTGATCCATTAGCCGGCGATGGAGAAGGAGGTTGTCTGATGTTCGGATTGGGCGAAAGATTACCAGGCGAGCCGGCGCTGCTCCCATGAGCAGACCCTAGCAGCTTGGACGATGGTCGTAGACCACTCTCGGCCATCACATCTTTGCGTGGCAGTGCATGTGGTGGGCTGAAGTCGACAGGTAGCGTAGGACGGCTGTTGTGACGCTGCTTTCGGCCTGCCAAGGGCTTGGCTGTTCCGAGCTCAGCAGCGATGGCATTGACTCGACGAAGGCTGGGCTGCATAGGAGCTCGAACCGTCTCGGGTTCTTGCAATCGCTGAACTACTTGTTTGGGCGGTTCCTTGAGCGCTTGGTTCCATTCTTGGACACTCTTAACCGCTTCTTCATGTGGCGTGTTGGAGGGAGCGCCCCCGCCGATGCGTAAGGAGCCACCCGACTTGAGCTGCTGAAGCTGCTTGCGGGCGCTGACCATCCAAGGATGTCGAAGAAGCTTGCGAGCTGATACTCGCAGATTGGCGTCTTTCTGGAAGCAGTGGAGGAGGAAGTCCTTGACGACAGGGGATGCACTCTCGGGCAATGGTGGACAGTCATCCTGAACGATGCGAAAGAGAGCCGGCATAGGAGCAAGGAAGTGGTAGGGCGGCTTGCCCTCGAGCAGCTCGACAACGACACAGCCAACACTCCAGATGTCGCTGGCCGTAGTTGCGCCGCTCTGATCGATGACTTCGGGTGCCATCCAATAGGGGCTGCCAACCACGGCGAACTCGCTCATGGCCCCTGTCTTGGTAGCGACACCAAAGTCGGCTAGCTTAACGGATCCATCCTTGGTAGTGAGAATGTTGGCGCCCTTAATATCGCGATGAATGACACCCTGATCGTGCAGATAGATGAGACCTTCGAGGACTTGCGAGATGTATACGCTGACCAGGCCTTCGGGGAACTTGCCGAATCGTTTGCAGATGTGGTGGAGCGAACCATTCTCGCAATACTCGAGGATGATGTAGAGATGATCCTTTGTCTTTTCGGAGCCCTTGTACTTGACGATGTTGGGATGATGGAGGTTCTTGAGGAGGTCGATCTCGGACATGATCTCACCGAGCTCTGCTTTTGGTATGTTACCGAGCTGGATCTGCTTGACGGCGACGGTCTCGCCGTTCATGTAGTTGAGACCTCGATAGACGGAGCCGAAAGCGCCACGACCGAGACAGTCACCGAGCTGATAGTTGCCGAGCGTTGTGTTGGAGGCGACAGGAGCAGACTTGAGTGCAGGAGACATGTGAGCCGAGGCGGGACCAGCTGGCGAGTCGCTGTGTCGTGCGGGCGGCATCTGGTGCGATAATGGCTGTGCATAGTCCACCGAGGACTTGCGTTGCGCTGCCCCTGGTGCAAGGCTCTGGCGGCGGCGATCAGGCTGCGATGGGTACGCTGCTATGTTGGCATGGATGGGCGATGATCTGCGACGCGCTTCTACTGGTGTCAGGTCAGGCGGGCAGAAGGCGGGCGGGTTGAAAGCGGGCGATGCATGTGATGGGAAGCGAAGAGTCGACTGCGAAGGAGGCAGCATGTTTTGGCCGGACGAGGAAGGCGATGGCGCCGATGTATCCGAGAGACGACTTGACGATGCCGCGCTCGAGTCGGCTCCGTTCAGAGACGGGCGCGAATGATGCATGGTGAGCACCACCTGCCCTTAAGCGAACGGACGGGGAAAGCAGTATGAAGAGCCTGCAATCAAGTCGTTCGAGCGAATTGCATACTAGCGATCGGCGGGTATATGCTCCGATGCTGAGCGGACGGTGATGACGTGAAGAGAGTGCTGTCGGCGTGTCTACCGGGATGATTGGCCGCTCAAGTCTATGAGGTAGGTGTGCCGACGGCTTCTACAGTGGATGGTAGACGGCGCCGAATCCAGTCGACGAGGATGGTGATGGTCGAATTGATGAAGCCAGGGGACCTCACGGCGGCGTGTGCTGATCGCTCGTTGTGTTTGCAAGCTGCAGGTCCAGGATGGCTCGGATCGCTGCTTGTCCTCTGCCAAACGTCACACTTCAGTCTCAGAGACCAACACTTTTTGTCACTTTCCAAAGTCAAGAGCAGCACAGCGGCACGCAGTCACAGTCACTCTGTGCAGCTGCAGGCGACGCGTTCGCGATGCGGAGGAATCAGTTGAAATTGTTACATCGCTTTTCTTTTGGGAGGTCTCTTATCTTTCCGCCCGTGCACACAGAGCTGCTGGCTGAGCTGCACTGCCTGTCAGGGTCAACCTGCACAGTGACCTGCCGAGAAAGGCAATTCTGCTGACCCCGCACTCGAAACAGTCACATACCGACTCCAACCTTGAGTCTCTTCTCCTCTGCTTCATCTTTCCTTTTCTCCATCACACGATCACTTACTCAGGCTCAGCTACTGTCAGGGCTGCAGACACAACCTGTCGTTTCAGCTTGCTGTCGAGAGCTGTTGGCCAAGACTACGCACATTTATCGGCATACAACCTCAGCCTTCCTCCTCGGCTGATCTCACCTCTCGTCCATACACGACTATGGCCCCTTGATTCGTCGAATAGGCTACCACTGCGGATCGAAGAGCAGTCATCCCAATATACCCATCATGTCGGCCAATCACTCTCGATCCTCGACCCGACCCTCCAGCGAGGTCGAGCGAAATACAGAGGAAAACCGCAAGAGCGGCCACAAGCGACAAAGATCCAATACCGCCAGCTCCCTTCGCTCCAATGGCACCGTTCGCGCCCCACAGGTGTCGATGGACCACGACACGTCCCCACTTGCCAAGATCGGGATCAAGGGTGACAAGCTCATGCTCTTCGTCACCTGCTTCGCCTCGTTAGGCGTCTTTCTCTTCGGATACGATCAGGGCGTCATGAGCGGCATCATCACGAGTCCTTACTTCAAGGCTTACTTCGGTCACCCTGACTCCTATCAGATCGGCACTCTTGTCGCCATCCTCGAACTCGGAGCGCTTGTTACGAGTCTTGCTTGTGGTCGACTCACGGACATTTTCGGTCGCAAGAACATCCTCTTCTGGGGCGCCGTCATCTTCTCGGTCGGCGGCGCCATCCAGACCTTCACGTCCGGCTACGATAGCATGCTTTGTGGTCGCCTTGTGGCAGGTTTTGGAGTTGGAATGCTTTCCATGGTGGTGCCCACGTACCAGAGCGAAATCTCGCCAGCGGAGAACCGTGGAAGGCTTGCCTGCATCGAGTTCACTGGTAACATCATCGGTTATGCCAGCAGTGTATGGGTTGATTACGGAGCATCCTACCTCGAAAGCGACCTCGCATGGCGCTTCCCTCTCAGTCTCCAAGTCATCATTGGTGCCACGCTAGCTTTTGGCTCCCTCCTGCTCCCTGAATCTCCTCGTTGGCTTCTCGACAAGGACATGGACGAGGAAGGCATGCGTGTCCTCGCCGACCTACACGGCGCAGGTGATCCCAACGAGCCTCGTGCCAAGCTCGAGTTCCGCGAGATCAAGGAGAACGTCCTCTACCTCCGCAAGCAAGGCGACAACTCGTACAAGCGCATGTTCACCCAGTACCGCTACCGCACGCTCATCGCCATGTCCTCCCAAATGTTTGCTCAGCTCATCGGCATTAACACCGTCTGCTACTACCTCCCGATGATCCTCGAGTCGGCCGGCTGGATCGGTCGCGATGCGCTCTTCATGGCAGGCGTCAATGGCATTATCTACACGCTCGCCACCGTCCCCACCTGGTACCTGGTCGACCTGTGGGGACGTCGCAACATCCTTATGTCCGGCGCATTTGGCTGCGGCGCCGCTCTCACCGCCTGTGGGTACTTCCTCTACCTCGACCAGGATTACACCCCCAAAGCCGTCGTCGGCTCGATTATCGTGTTCAACGCCTGGTTCGGCTACAGCTGGGGTCCAATCCCCTGGCTTTATCCGCCCGAGATCATGCCTCTCGCCTTCCGCGCAAAGGGTGCGTCGCTGGCGACCGCAACCAACTGGTCGTTCAATTGGCTGGTCGGCGAGTTGACGCCCATCCTCATGGAGAAGATCGGCTGGAGGCTGTACCTGATTCTGGCGCTCTTTGCACTGCTGGCGCTGATCACAGTGTACTTTGGCTATCCAGAGACATCCGGTGTGCCGCTAGAGGAGATTGGGGCGCTGTTCGGCGACGAGATCAACGTGCCTCAGGACGAGGACAGCTCCGACTCCGACGATGATGACGAAGAGAACACCGACGGTACCAACAGGCGACGTCGCAGTGCAAGCGCCGATGGCTCAACCGATACGCCCTTCACGCCTCGTCCCATCCGCCGCTCGATCTCGAGCCACCCACGTCTGCAATCGGAAGAGGAACGCGCCGCACGAGCAGCAGCAGCCCGCGTAGCCGCCGAAGAAAGACGCGCCGCCCAATCCTTCTTCGGTCTCGGCGCCGTCGGGCCCCTGCGATGGGTCGGAAGGTTGTTCGGCGGAGGCAAGCGCGAAGCCACCCCTGACCGAAGCCTGTACGAAGAGGTGAGACGGGATGAGCACTAGGAATTTGGCCCTTTCGAATCGACGCGAGCAGCCACCAGCAGCAGTAGGAAAGGCACCTTGACCATCAAGGACGGGGATAGTGACGCGATCCCGCTGAGGAAATTGCGCTATCAAACCGAGGACGAATCGGCCTTTGTGGTCGGCGATGAGGGCGAAGAGGACGACATGGAGTGGGAGCGATAAGGATGGCTGCTCGGTTGCGGTAAGTTGTCCTCCCGATCGAAAGGGCCTTCCTTTGATGAGCGATTGCTCGTTCCTCCTCTTCCGGCTTATGCTCGTGCGGTTTGTTCAGCCCACTCGTTCCTGCTTCCTCGTTTTCGCTCCTTAGTATAGCATCAGAAGATAGCATTTCAGTCACGGACCTCAATCAAGCATGCATGATTCGTAAACATTGCCAGGCTGTAGGGAGCTTTTTCTTCGCTCCAAGTCGGCGACATCGGTGTGTACTGCGCGCAAGATTGGCAGCGCAGATGAGTCGTTGTGATGCAGGACGTCAGGTTGAGCATCTGTTCCACAGTCGTCGAACGGGCTAGGAGGGAGTAGATGCGATGCAAGAACTGTGGATTGAGCAATTCGTTCGGTGCTAATGATACAGGTGTGTCTTCTTTCGTTCTTCTTATTCTTATACTTCGACGACGTTGATCTAGGCGTTGAGTGAGCCGTCGGCGTTCCTGACGCCCTCCTTGAGCTGCTGTGCAGCGCGGTGCTTGCTACCTTTCAACTTGTTAATCTCCCTATCTTCACCGACATTGATGGTGGCCTTTCTGGAATCGCGGTCGGAATGGCCGAAGAACCACCATCCAATAAACCCAGCCATGAGGGCGACGGAGGGGACGAGGACGCGGACGGTAGAGCGGGTGCGGGCGACGTTGATCTCCGGGTTGGGGTGGGCTCCCGGGATGGGACCAGAAGCACGGTCTTCTCGGAAACCAGAGGCTGTATCGGGTCGTGCGGAGAGGAGGCGGGGTGTGGTGTGGATGCTGCGGATCGTGGGGGTGCGCAGACCCACACGGGTAATTCGTGCGGTTGAAGACAGCATCGTGGGTTTGTATGGGGTGCTCGTGTATGTGCGTTGAAACGTGGAAGAAATGTGTGCGTGTGTACGTCGATGCGTGCGAGTGCTTGAAGTTGCTTGTAGAGGGTCGTTGTGCGTGATGGTGAGGAAGCAGACTCGACACGGAGGGTTATATACAAACGGCATACTGCATGACAACCCCTTGACAGCTCTTGACAGCACGAACCCACCGTCGGCGCACAGACATCGTATTCTCGAAAAAGTGTTGGTCAGCGGCAGCCTCCCATGTGACGCTCAATTTAGACAAGGTGGCTTTGCTGCCGAGATCCTCTCCTGGGCTACATCACCGGTGTGTGCTTGTGTAACGAGCCTTGTGGAGGCGTTTGTGGCTGCAGTGTGGGGGATGCTCGCTTCCTCGCCAAATACGTCACTCGTGCGCGCATTCCACAGCGAGAAATTCGCCGACCAGGGGCGGCCTTTGGATCATGTCAGGAAAATTCCACCCAAGGGTCTTCAGCTTGTGACAGTCCGAGAGTCTGGTGACGAGCAGACTCGGCACAATGGAGAGATCACTAAGGCGTGAGTAAGACGTGCTGGTCCAGCCACTTGCACCATCTTCACCTCTCTCTCGTGCGACTCTTCGATCCGCTGGGTCGCTGTGACATCTCGTCTTGCTCGTCTGAGCCTCTCAACTGGATCATCGGACATGCCATTGAACGGGCTCGATCCGCGCCACTGCGGTGTGTAAAGCATAAGCGCCTCGCTGTTGCAGTATCTGCTGAACCTTAACACCCAGTCTAGCTGCGGTGACGGCGCATGTGATCGTAGCTCGTACAATTCCGTTCGCAGCTCACACGCAACCGCCCTTGCTCTTCTGGAAGCAAACATCGATTGAAAGAGTATCTAACACGCAATAACTACTGAGTGAGAGCCTTGGGCGAGACGGGCAGACCCATGTTGGCCGGGAAGGCGTAATCCGGGTCCATGTCCTTCAACCTCCTGCCACCCACGAGCACAGGACCGTTCTTCTCCTGGTACAGCCTCATCCTCTCCTCGATCTCGGGCCTGAACCAACGGAGCAGACCCTGGATGGGCCAAGCGGCGGCGTCGGCGAGCGCACAGATCGTGTGACCCTCCATCTGCTTGGTGAGCTCGTAGATCATGTCGATCTCGCGGTTGTTGCCACGACCCTCCTCGAAGCGCTCCATCATGTTGGCGAGCCAGGTGGTGCCCTCACGGCACGGCGTGCACTGACCGCACGACTCGTGCTTGTAGAACTTGGCGAAACGAGAAATGGCCTGAACGACGTCGGTGCTCTTGTCCATCACAATGACCGCACCGGTTCCAAGAGAGGATTGGTTCTCGCGAAGCGAATCGAAGTCCATCAGCACCTCGGCGCACTTGTGCTTGGGCAGGATGGGAACGGACGATCCACCAGGCACAATGCCGAGCAGGTTGTCCCATCCACCACGAACACCGCCGCAGTGACGCTCGATGAGCTCCTTGAGCGGGATCGACATCTCCTCCTCGACGACACAGGGGTTGTTGACGTGGCCCGAGATGGCGAACAGCTTGGTGCCCTGGTTCTTGTCGCGGCCGAAGCCAGCGAACCACGCCGGTCCACGGCGGATGATGGTGGGCGCAGCAGCCACCGTCTCGACGTTGGCGACGGTGGTGGGGCAACCGAACACACCGACGTCGGCGGGGAAAGGCGGCTTCAAACGAGGCTTGCCCTGCTTGCCCTCGAGCGACTCGATGAGCGCCGTCTCCTCACCGCAGATGTACGCACCCGCACCCTTGTGCACGTAGACGTCAAAGTCGTAGCCCGAGCCACAGGCGTTCTTGCCAATGAGACCGTCCTTGTACGCCTCCTTGATGGCGTGCTGCAGGTGAGCCACCTCGAGGTAGAACTCGCCACGAACGTAGATGTAGGCGGCGTTAGCGTTCATGGCGCGACCAGCGACGAGACAGCCCTCGATGAGCTTGTGCGGGTCACCGCGCATGATCTCGCGGTCCTTGCAGGTACCAGGCTCACCCTCGTCGGCGTTGATGACGAGGTAGCGGGGTCGAGGGTCCTTCTCCCATCCAGGCTTGTTCATGAAGCTCCACTTGAGACCCGAGGGGAAACCAGCACCACCACGACCGCGCATGCCGGACTCCTTCATCTGCGAAATGATCCAGTCGTGGCCCTTGAGCAGGATGTCCTTGGTGCGGTGCCAGTCACCACGCGCCTTGGCGCCCTTGAGACCGTGATCGTGGCGCATGTAAGCGTTCTGGAAGATGCGGTCCTGGTCACGAAGACCACCGTGGGAGCGAACGGGAGTGTCGGTGACGGTTGCAAGGCCACGCGACTGCGAGGGGGCTGCGCAGGCGACCTTGGCCACATTGTTGAGGCTCTTGGCCGAGCGAGCGGCGCTTCGAGCGACCAGACCTGTCATTGCGACGATTATTTATGGCGATGCGATGGGAGTGTAGTGTCGAGTCGGTGGAGTAGAGTAGAGTCGATGTGAAGGCGATGATTCATGAGAGTGGTGGACGATTGCGTTGAGGAGATAGCGTATCGGTTGTCAGTGATCTGCTGAAACAGGTGCAGGATCTCGTGACTGCTGCTTGCGAGTCTACTTACTAGCTCTCTGCATGATGTATGGTTGATGCGATTAGGGTATGGTGAAGAGTCGTCAACAAACAGCGATGGCGTCGACTGACATTTGAGATTGTCGACGGCTGTCTCTGGCGGTGGCACTGACGGCGACTGCCTTTCTGGAAGCGCTATGCTAAGCTCGAGAATTTCCAATTTGACCCGTACGTAGCGAGCTGCTGACCAAAGCACTCTCCCTCAGAGCGCGCGACTGTCTCTGCCAATCACCAGAGCTTCAATTCTCACCTGCAATTTCGGAGCCGCGCGATTTTCCAACTTTCGACAGCTGAAGGTCTAACAAAGTGGAAGATAATCTCGCTGCCTCCCAACGATTCTTACACCACACTCTCTCATGCTGCCTGAATGAGAGCCCTGGCGATGTAGACATGCTCGCTCGATCGAAGCCAATAGCTACGTTCAACATCATGACCATATCAGCAGAAGCTCTAGTAGGATGCTGCATTGGGCCTTTTGAAGATGTTGGTACATGGAGAGTGGTGTGTATTGCGTTTCTTGCTTAACCCATCTGTCCTCGCTGCTCTTGCAACTTGTTGACCTGCGGAAGCCGTATCAGAAGTTTTAGTCGTATCAGCTATCAATATGAGCTGCCGAAGTGAAGATCGTTTGACTGACGAGCTGCACACTTACGATGAACAAGCTGGTATCTAAGAAACGCTCAACGCAGTTGCTAAGGCACGCCTCTTCGCCACGACCGAAGCTCGAGCCGATGGACGACTTGATGCACTGGTCCCAGCATCGGTCTGTGAAGGTGTGGATCGACGACTGCACACGGGCCTTGGCCTGCTCTGCGTCGAGGAACGATTGCAGCTCTGCGAATGCGACCAGTGAAACGATCGTCACGATTTCGTCAGCTGTCTGCTTCCGATCGGACCTTTCCTTTGCCTGTCAGCGGCGAGGACTGAGGTTGACTTACCCTTCTGATCAGCTTCTGCGAGTCCGGACATCTTGTCTGTGTGATCGTGGATGATGGTGGGTGCGATGAACGACAGACAAGCAGGACGATGTGGAGAGCTTGGACCCCTCGAGGGAAATCTTCTCAGACTCAGCTGGATTTGTCATGCTTAGGCGAGGCAGGGGCGTGGAGGGCCGCCAGCCAAAATTTGCCGTTCCCTTGCAGCTGAGAATTTCTCTTGAACCCTGAACTTCCTTCCACTCCAACCCTGCTCCCATACTTCGAACACTCGCAGCATTATCATCCTCATCCTCCCCCTCATTGTCCCGTCGTCAACTCGACATCAAGGCGGACTCGCAAAAATGGCTGGAGAAAAGCTCACAAAGAAGCAGCAGAAAGCTGCCCAGTTCAAGGCGGGCAAGCGAGGCAAAGGATCGGCCGTTGAGGATCACCCCGCCACCCCTGATGACATTCCCGAGGACATTCCTGCCTCCAGCGCACCGGAAGCATCCACATCCACATCGTCATCGAAGTCATCAAAGTCATC
Source organism: Kalmanozyma brasiliensis GHG001 (assembly GCF_000497045.1). Classification (NCBI taxonomy): domain Eukaryota; kingdom Fungi; phylum Basidiomycota; class Ustilaginomycetes; order Ustilaginales; genus Kalmanozyma; species Kalmanozyma brasiliensis. Next base: position 1,889,784 of record NW_015961970.1, on the reverse strand, counting down.
GAAACCTTCGAAGCCGTCGGAAGAGGCAACTTCAACGGACGCACCAGTAGCCGAGGCATCAGCAGCAGAAGCACCCGTCAAAGAAGAGAAGCGCAACAAGAAGCGCAAGCGTCTCGCAGCCGAAGCGGAAGCGCTTGCTCAAGCCGGTGTCACCCCTGAGCAACCAGCACCGGAAGCGAAGAGCAAAGACGACGTCAAGGCCAAATCAACCAAGTCCAAGTCCAAGTCCAAACCAGATCCTGCGGCTCCTGCGAAGAAGACGACGTTCGGCGACGACGGCGAAGTAGCCGCCGAGGAAACCGTCTCGTCCGCCCCTTCAACATCCGAACCCACCGCCAAGAACAACAAGTACATCCTCTTCATCGGCAACATGGCGTTCAGCACCACATCCGAGTACATCTCCAAGCACTTTGGTCAAGCGTGCGGTGAAACCCCCACCGTCCGTCTGCTCACCCGCAAAGCCGACCCGAACGCGCTCGCCTCGCTCCCCGCGTCGAAGCGCAAATCCATCGCCAAAGGTAAAGCGCTGGACCCGACCAAACCTCAATCGAAAGGATGCGCTTTCGTCGAATTTCAAACCAGCGAGGCGCTACGAAAAGCACTCAAGTTCCACCACACGCTGCTCGAGGGGAGGAAGATCAATGTCGAACTCACCGCCGGTGGTGGAGGCAAGGGCGAGGCGAGACAGGAGAAGATCAAGGCGAAAAACGCCGGATTGGAGAAGGAGAGGGCTAAGTTGCATGCGAAGCACGTAGCACCCAAGAACGAGGAGAGGAAGAGGAGAGGCGGTGCGGAGGGTGGGGAGAGGGAGAACAAGAGGAGGAGGCCGGTGGAGCAGGAGAAGGAAGAGGGGTGGGGAAGGAACGCGGGACGGGAGAGGAAGATGCCAAGATTTATGGCGACCGGTGCGAATGCGGTTCGTGTCGCTCCGACTTCGTAGGGTCTGCATTATTCCAGCTGCTCAATCGATACCATCATCGCACACGATTTGATGCATGAACACTGTTTGGAGCTGACAACGTTCTAAGAGCACGACGTTACGCGAGTGGACATAAACAGTGAGAGTCAGAATCGTACGGTATACCTAGTTCGAACTGGCGTCCGCAGCATCGTCGACATTCCACAGACACATTCCATCATGGGGCTCCTTGACCTCTCCACCTTTGGCCGTACAATCCGCCTCGAACGCCTTCCTCGCCTCGTCCCTCGCGCCATCATAGTCCAACTGACAGAACCCGTACGTGTAGCTCATCGCATTGGTCCACATGCCACTGCACTTCTTCTTGGTCTCATCATCGACTATGTCCCCTCCATCGCCATCGATCGTCGTGTAGCCCTTGAGCTTTTTGCCGTTCGTGATGGTGGGGAGGACCTTGGCGCATTGTTGCATGAAGATCTTGCGGGTTGTGTGACGTTGGGCGCACTTGTACTTGTTGGGCTTGACAATGGGGGACGTGGTGGCTTTGCAGCAGGTGATAGCGCGGGTGATGGCGTAGTCGACGAGGGTGTAGTGGAATGTGCCCGCGTCTTTGAAGCCAGTTGGATCGTTGGTGTCCTTGCCGTCCTTGTCCGGTGTCACGGCTGGAGCGGGAGCAGGGGCAGGAGCAGGGTCTGCTGCAGCAGCCGGCGGTGCAGATTTGACATACTTCTCGTCGTAATTCGGCCACACTTGCGGACAGTAGCCCTTGTCGGGCGTGATCAGCTCCCCCTGACCCGCCGAACAGACGGATTTGAACGCTCCAGAGGCGTCGTCAGGCGTAGACCCTGGAAGGTGGTGGCAGAACTGTAATCCGAGTCGACGCGAACCAGGAGCATCCGACATCTGCATCGCCTGCGAAGGGAAGCATTTGTACTGACCCACCGAGGGGATCTCGTTCAAGAGACCCATGCAGCACGAGAGGTCAGAGACCTTGGTGTTGTCCGTGAGGACAATGTTGAATTGGCGGATGACGGGCAGGTTCGGGTCGCTGATTTGGTCGTCCGCAGTGACGAAGGGGGGAAGAGCGAGGGTGATAGCGCCAACAAGGGCAAGCCATGGGTAAGAAAGCTGCATCGCGAAATGATCCTTGTACTGACAGGTGCAAGAAGAGATGGAAGAAAGAGAAAACCGTTCGCTCTTCTTATACTGCGTCAGAGGCGTCGGCGTCGACTCGAAGAACGCCCAACTCTGCTCACTCGAGCATCTTGATGAAGCGTGTCCGGTTCAGTCCATCGGCGTGTGGGACAGCCATCCTGCCCGGATGAAAGTGGGCTCGTCGACCTCCAATTGTCAACCTCAAGCAAGCACACACCGAAATCGCAGCGTTAAAGTGGGTGACAACGAGATGAAATTGCGACTAGCTAGAGGGGCAAACCGCAGATTTCGCAGTCGGAGGCACTAGGCTCATTGTGGTAGGTGCAGTGGGCGCAGACCTTGACACCAGCGGGACCGTCATCGGCCGAGGCAGCTGCGATTGCTGCAGCGGTGGCAGCGTCCGTGTCGCTGGTATTGTTCCTGCTGGCAGAGGCACGACGAACGTGGGAAAGCTGGACGGAATCGTCATCGTCGCCATCGTCAAAGTCTTCGTTGGCATCGTCGAAGCCGATGTCGTCGTCTGAGTCCATGCCGCCATCGTAGGTGAACTGGTCCTTGGGCGGCTCGGCAGGCTTGTTTGCGTTACTGGATGAAGGCGCATGTTCACGGGCTAGCGCCATGAGTGTCTGCCATCCAGGGCGGAGGAGTAGAGCATCGAGTGCGGCGCCCGAGTCGTGCGTGGTGGCCAGACGGCAGAGGGCGGACATATCGTCTTGATCGAGGAAGCCGCTAGTGTCGAGGAAAGCGAGCAGGTGCCAGTCGCTCAGAGCACCGACCAGCTTATCCCGCACCTGATCATCGTCGGCCCGCGACTTGCCCTTGGTGCTCTCAACACCGTCCCCAACAGGGAACAACTCCTTGTGCCCAACAATCTTGCCGATGCTGGTCAATGCAACTGTGAGGTCCTGATCATGCAGACCTGGTCGGTTCTCGACGGGGAATTTGGAGCTGAGGAAGGTCGGATTGGGTGCGTTAGGGAAACCGTGGGTAGCATTGACGATGAGGTATTCGACGGGGAAGGTGGGCTTGGCGCTCTCCTTAACGTCGATCTTGTACTCGTTTGTGTAGCGGTAGAAGACCTCGGGGACGTATCGCTCGCCCTCGCTGGGTTTGACACGGATGATGTTGGGGTTGACACTGGCCTCGATCATATCCGCTTGGACCATGCCCATTCCTTGCTCGCTGATCTGGTAGGCTGATACATCGATAGCTCCTTCTTCGGTGCCGCTCAGGATGCAGGTGACGAATTTGGAGTTGAAGCGACCGGAAGCGCTGAAGCGGGATGAATTGGGGTTGCCGAGTTGAAGTTGAGCGGCAAAGACGGTCTCGATGCCAGAGAGGAAGAAGCTGTCCTTGTGTCGTTTGCATACGACCTTGCCGGCCAACGAGGGATCCTGGTGAGTAGGATCGGCAGGGCTGAGGTCGGAATAGATCATGCCGACAAATTCGAGACCGCAAAGCTTGGCGAGCTTCTCGATGCGGGGCTGCTCTTCCCAAGGCACACCCAGCGTGAGACCGTCCAGCTCTCCCTCCTGTGGTGGCTCGTGAATGGCCTCTACGACGGCTTTGATGCCCATAGGCACGTCTGGATAGGCTTCGTAGCGTCCAAGCAGAAAGCCAAAACGCTGCGTGGCTGTGCTTCGCCAGAAGGTGAGAATGTTCTCGATGAGATCTGGATGCGCAAACTCGACGTGATCCACCATGCGGTAAGGCTGTCGTTGCAGTGTGATGGCGGAAGGCTGGCATTTCGTGCAGATGCCTGCGGGCCAGCTTGGATGACTTCCAGACGGGCAAGGCTTCTTGACGGTGTAGTTGACTTCTTCAAGTGGCGGAATGAAGGACTGGCTGGGCTTGTTGGTGGCGATGTCCTGCTTGCGCAAGTAGGCGTGGAAAGAGAGGTGCTTGATGCTGTTTTCGGACTGATACTTGGAGTCGTAGGGCTCGAGAGGCATGCAGTAGTCACACATGCCTTTGGGACCGTGCTTGCAGAATTGCGAGTCCTTTTTGCGGGTGATCTTGCCCTCTTGTGCCTCCCAGTAGGTGTCGACACTGTGCTCCTTTGCGAGCTCCCATGGTTTCTTAGGTCGTGCTTGAGCTGATGAAGGCAGCTGCGACGATGATGAGGCTGCGGAGGTGGAAGGAGCAGAAGACGCGTCCGTTGACGGAGCTGATGGTGCAGCAGCATCGCCATTCGAAGCTGCGGAGGCGCTCTCTTTGTACGCAGCAAACAGAAGGTGACCATGAGCAATGCCTAGCTCCCCGAGGGTGCTTCCTTTGAGACCACTGGCGGCAAATTCGCCGCCCCTTGGCTGATTGGAGAAAGTGAGCGACTCTGGGTCCGCACTCGGCATGGTCTCGAGCACTTTGGCGATGAGCAGGGATGCATCGTCGGTGGGCTGGAGCTCGAAGCGGAAGTTGCCATCCTTGGAGCGTACTCGAATGATCATGATGGCAAAAGGTGAGAGCAGCTGGATCCCAGCGGCTGCTGTTCCGAGGCTTTCTGCTGTCGGATGACGGTAGTCGACGTTGTTCGTACTTGCGTCGAAGGCTGAGTCGAAGGTGAGAAGGATGGTCGATGCGAGGTGAGAAGATCAAAGTGGAGGTTTTGGCTCGTCAGAGGAAGCAGCTGCGCCCAAAAAAGGGTCCACGCGTCGACGATCACAAATTTCCAAAATGTTAGGTCAAAAGAGACTTTGCGGCTTTTCGGCATGGGACGCTGCTGCCCTAACATCTTGCAAAAAATCGAGCTCGCCGAAGAGCGCTCTGCCAATCATGCGAGGTCGGAAGAGGGACATCCGTCTGCGAGAGAATGAAGCCGGCGATGATCAGGTGCTTGAGCATGCCGGTCGAGTCACGGCACCAGCAGATAAGGCTGTTTGTTCGCAAACCCCACGACGAGCCGGCCACATGACGTTTAAGTGCAATACGGCTCGCTGCTGCCAGAAGGCAGGTCGGTCAATGTGACAATGAGAGCAGACGATGTCTCTCTTGTACGAATGATACATTGAATGACAGCTGGGAGCATCGTACAGACAAGCAACCAAGTCGGCGAAATGACCGCGCGCTGATTGGCAGAAGCACGGTTTTTGGCGATGCCAGATGTTGGTCCGCGGAGGTTCGTGAGTCGAGGTTCTGCATGCGGGAAACTTAGATCGGCCGCCTGCCTATCAGTTCTGGAACGCTATTTGACATTGAACAGAGCCTGACCGAGGCTTGCCTGGCTCAATGAACATTGTCTGTCTGCTCGAGGAGAGCTCGAACAAGAGGCCCCGTGTGACAGCTCGCACAAGGTCTCGTCCCACCATGAGCTCACTCATCCCTAGGCATTGCCGGTAAATTCAATTTAGCCGCCCTCCCGTGCCTCGATTTCAGGATGAGCTCTGCTTACAATGGCGCAGTGAGCCTCGTAGGCTGGCTTACCAAGAGGGAGGTCGTTCAAGGGGCACAGTCAATCATGAGAGCATGATCACACGGACGACGGACAGCCGAATGACCTCGCCGCCGCCTTTTGTTGGTCAGGGACGAGGCACGCTGCCAACCACGCGGTCGCTTCTCCCCCACTTTTGGCAGGCTCAGATCTGAGGACCGCCGGTGCATCGGCAGGCGCTCAGGGTTCGAACGGGAAATTGAATTTCCTTTTCTTACGGGTTTTGCACAGAAAAGCGCGCCGAGCAGGCTGAGCTGATCTCGATCCCGGCGAAAGTGCCAAAAACAAACGTGGCCCAACACAAGCACGTCGCCAAGCACAACCAGCCAGCCGCACCTCTCCCGAATGCTGTCTTCATTCGTTCATGAGCAGAAAGGTGAACATGATGAGAGACTGGGGACCGCTTTTATTAGTAAGGTGACAATCAGCTGCGATGCGCAGGACTCGCGCGCTGGGGGGGTTGTGTATTCAGCGCTTCGCGTCCTCCGCGGGAATCCCTGAGCAGGTATATTGCCGGCGCTTGCCTTGCTCCTCCTACGCTGCCTGCTGAGCCCTGTACTGCTCGCTCGGTTTGTCATGTTCACCGGCTCGGCTGTGTGTGTGTGGTTTCTTGCTCTCCCTTGCCTGCCGACTCGATGCGAAATGATCCCGTGGACCTTCTCTCTCTCCCCCATTGTCATCTCTCTCTCTTGATCAAGGCCGCCTCATCCTTCCTTACTACGCCTCCCTCTTTCACCATCACATCCACTCAGGGCTGAGTTGACTGCGACATCTACACTTTACCGCCGGCTCCTTCGACGCAAAGACTCATCAGTGCCGACCTCTACAATACATAAGCCTCGCCCTCCTCGACTGTGTTGGACCATACTGGCTCACGCTGCACCACATGCTGAGCTCTCTCTAATCCGGCGACCCAATCCATCGCGCCTCTCTCTGGCGTCTGCCCCTCCATCTGTTTGGAAAAGCCTTGACTTGCGGTAGCAACTGCGTTTCTATCATGTCGGCGCCGTCCGCCAACGCGGCGCAGCCGGTCGCGTCGTCACATGGGGCAGCCGTACCGCAGCCTTCTTCGTCCTCCTTCTCAGCTGCCCCCTCAGTTGCATCCGCCATCATCCCGGACAACGAAGATGAAAGCCACAGCGAGTCCTCCAGAAGTGCAGCTCCCTCCAGCGAACAGGCCGCGGCTTTGTCATCGGCTACCGAGGAGAAGCCCGGCTTCGAGTACAATCCCGGTGTGCGCACCTTTGTTGGAGGCAAACACAAAGAAAAGTGGTACCAGGTCTGGCGCCCCAAGAATCCACCACCCGCGCCTCCAGCCAGCCTCGACGACGCTACCCTCATCCCACTTGCCAATGCAAGCATCATCAACCGCATCTTCTTCCAATGGATGACCCCCATCATGGTCCTCGGCTACCAACGGCCCCTCGAAGCGACTGATCTCTGGGCCCTATCCGAAGATCTCAGTGCCAAACAGCTTGGCGGTCAGCTCAATCGCGATTGGGAGCGACGCGTTCGCGAAGCCAAGGACTACAACGCCAAGCTCGAGTCGGGCGAGATCCAGCCCGGATGGAAGAGGCGCACCTCCTGGGCGCTCCGGTACACGCTCAATCCCAAAGGCGGCAATACAAAGCAGCGCGAAGCCAGGTGGAGAGCTCCGCCCAAGCCAGCTCCGGCTACCGCTGCGCCTGCTGGACCTCCCAAGCCAGGCAAGCCCAAGGCGCCAAAGACCCCAAAGGATCCGTCCGGACACAAGAAGCCTTCGCTCGTTTGGGCCATGCACGACCAGCTCGGCTGGAAGTTGTGGTCCGGTCTGCTCTTCAAGATTGTCGGCGACGCTTCGCTCATCACCTCGCCCTTGGTGCTCAAGGCCATCATCAAGTACGCCCAGGAACTCTACTCGGCTCGCGCAAGGGGCGTTCCGGGTCCCAACGTCGGGCATGGAGTCGGTCTCTCGTTTGCCCTCTTCTTCATGCAGATCATCTCGTCGCTTGGTACCCATCAATTCTTCTGGCGCTCCATGTCGTGCGGTGTCGAGTCGCGTGCCGCGCTCATCACTGCCATCTTTGACCGCGCCATGAAAATGAACGGCAAGGCCCGTTCTAGTGGCAAGCTCATCAACCACATCTCCACCGACTGCAGTCGTATCGACTTTGCCTCGGCCTGGTTCTCGGTCGTCTTTGCCGCTCCCATCCAGATGATCATCTGCATCATCATTCTCCTCACTCAGCTCGGTCCATCCGCGCTCGCCGGTTTTGCCATCTTTGCGCTCGCCACTCCGCTCCAGCTCCAAGCTATGAAGGCTCTCTTCACCATCCGAAGAGGTTCCATGAAGTGGACGGATGCGCGAGCAAAGACGATCCAGGAAGTGCTCGGAGGCATGCGCATCGTCAAGTCGTTCTCGCACGAAGCTAAGTTCCTCGATCGCATCTACGACATTCGCAAGAACGAGCTCAATGGCATCCGCAAGATCCTCATCCTCCGATCCGCCAACAACGCCATCGCCTTCAGTCTGCCTATCTTGGCTGCTGTGCTCGCCTTTGTCGTCTACAGCTTGACCGGTCACGAGCTCAACCCTGCCATCGTCTTCCCCTCGCTCACGCTCTTCCAGCTCCTCCGAATGCCGCTCATGTTCTTGCCTCTCTCGCTTTCGGCTACCACCGATGCCAAGAACGCCTTTGACCGTCTCTACACTGTCTTTACCGCAGAGCAGCTTGAAGATACGGTCGAGCACGACGAAGAGAGCAAGTACGCTCTCACCGTTCGCGACGCTTCGTTCCGCTGGGAGACCGTCGAGGCCGATGAAGCGCTTCAGTCCAAGTCCAAGCCCAAGGGAGGTGCCAAGGGTGCCCACGCAGACAAGACGGCCGGGGCTGGAGCCAAATCTGCATCCAGCCATGGCATGTTTGGCAAAGCAAAGAAGTTGATGAAGAAGTCGGCTGCTCCTCCCGCCGCCAACGAGCCCGGTCTGCCTACGCCGGTGTCCGCAAAAGAGCCCAACTCGGACAACGCGCGACGCCTGCAACAGATTCAAGCCGAACAGAATGACACGACGGCTGACGGCGACAACGAGGCGATCGTCACCGAGGCACAGCTCGAGCCCACGCTAGGGGACGCGACGGAATCCGAAAAGGAAGTCGCCGAACCAGTGCAGGAGCCCTTCTCCATGTCTCACGTCAACCTCTCCATCCCCAAGGGCGAGCTCGTCGCTATCGTCGGCCCCGTTGGTTCAGGCAAGTCGTCCTTCCTCCAGGCTTGCATCGGCGAGATGCGCCAGACGGGTGGCTCGGTCCAGTGGGGCAGCGAGAGGGTCGCCTACTGTTCTCAGAGCGCCTGGATCCAAAACGCTACCCTACGCAACAACATCCTCTTCGGCCAGCCTTTCGACGAAGAGCGCTACTGGCATGCCGTCAAGGTCGCCGAGCTCGAAGCTGATCTTGAGATCTTGCCAGCTGGCGACCTGACCGAGATCGGTGAGAAGGGTGTCAACCTCAGTGGTGGTCAGAAGCAGCGAGTCAACATTGCGCGTGCTCTTTACTACAACGCCGACATTGTTTGCCTCGACGACCCGCTCTCGGCCGTCGATGCGCACGTCGGCAAGGCGCTCTTCTACAATGCCATCATGGGTCTGCGCGCTCGAGGTGCCACTGTCCTTCTCGTGACTCACGCCCTGCACTTCCTCCCAGACGTCGACCGCATCATCACGCTCGAAGACGGCCACATCGTCGAGATGGGCACCTACGACCAGCTCAACACCGCCAACGGTCCCTTCCAGCGCCTGGTAGTCGAGTTTGGCGGTGAAAAGGAGCAGGAAGAGGAAGTCAAGAAGGAGGACGAAGAGGGAGCCATCGAGGACGCCGCGGTGGACGGCAAGAAGGCCAAGAAAGTCGATCGCGCCCACCTCTCCGGAGGCAAAGGCGGTGACAAGGCCGGTGCCCTCATGCAGGCCGAGGAGCGCAACACGGGCTCCGTCTCGATGCGCGTCTACCTCTCGTACCTCAAGTTCGGCCGCGGTGCCTACATGGTGCCCATCTGTGTCTCGAGCATCGTCTTCATGCAGGTGGCCAACATCCTCAACTCGTACTGGCTGATCTGGTGGCAAGAGAACCATTTCAACAAGCCGATCGGCTTCTACATGGGCATCTACGCCATGCTGGGTGTTGTCATGACCATGTTCACCTTTGTCATGGGCTGCGCCATGGGCTTCCTCAGCTACTACGCCTGCAAGCGTGTTCATCACGAGGCCATCCAACGAGTCGTCTACGCTCCCATGGCTTGGTTGGATGTGACGCCCATCGGCCGCATCATGAACCGATTCTCCAAGGACGTCGATGTGGTGGACAACCAGCTCGCCGATGCCGTCCGAATGGCCGCCAACACGCTCGCCTCCGTTGCTGGTGCCGTCATCCTGATTACCATCTTGACACACTACTTCGTGATCGCCGTCGCTGTCGTCCTTATCTTCTACTTCTACGGCGCGCTGTTCTACCGCTCTTCTGCGCGAGAGGTCAAGCGCTTGGATGCCATTCTACGATCTAGCCTCTACTCGCATTTCTCCGAGACGCTCTCGGGTCTTGCTACCATCCGAGCCTACCGCGAGACCGACACGTTTATCAAGGAGAACCAAAAGCGTATGGACGTCGAGAACCGCGCCTACTACCTCAGCATCACCAACCAGCGCTGGCTCGGTGTGCGCCTTGACATGCTCGGTGCGCTCCTCGTGCTTATCGTCGCCCTGCTTACTACGGCCAGCTCGAGGCCGATCACAGGCGGCAACGCAGGTATCGCGCTCACATACATGCTCACGGTCGCACAGGCCTTCTCGTGGATGACGCGCCAGATCGCCGAGGTCGAGAATGACTCGGCGTCGGTCGAGCGTCTGCTGTACTACGCGGAAGAGCTGGAGCAGGAGAAGGCGCAGACGCGACCCGACAACCCGACACGCGAGTCGTGGCCCGAAGAGGGTCGCATCTCGTTCAACGACATCTGGCTCAGCTACCGACCTGGACTGCCCTCGGTGCTCAAGGGCATCTCGTTCGAGGTTGGAAGCGGCGAGAAGGTCGGCATTGTCGGCCGAACCGGTGCAGGCAAGAGTTCGCTGTTGACCGCTCTGCTGCGATTGGTCGAGCTCAGCAAGGGCTCGATCGAGATCGACGGCATTGACGTTGGCAACATTGGTCTCGAGGATTTGAGACGCAAGCTGGCGATCCTGCCCCAGGAGCCACTGCTTTTTAGCGGCACACTCCGAACCAATCTGGACCCCTTTGGCATCTACGACGATGCACGACTCAACGATGCGCTCAAGCGTGCCTACCTCATCGGCGACGACACGCACACGCACGGTGCGACCACTCCGGTCATGCCCGTTCTCGAAGCAGGTAGCGAATCCGCCTCGATCTCGGACGACGAGAAGAAAGCGCTCGAAGTCTCGGGCGATTCGACCCCCGGCCGCGCCGTCTCGCGCATCAGCCTCGACACGGTCATCGAGGAGGAAGGTGCCAACCTGTCGGTGGGTCAGCGCTCGCTTGTCTCGCTCGCCCGTGCGCTGGTGAAAAACTCGAAGATCATCTTGCTCGACGAAGCCACCGCATCCGTGGACCTCGAGACGGACGCCAAGATCCAGCAGACGATCCGCGAAGAGTTTGCCAACCGAACCATCCTCTGCATCGCCCATCGTCTCCGGACCATTTTGTCGTATGACAGGATCGCCGTGTTCGACAAGGGCGAGCTGGCGGAATACGCGAGCCCGCTCGAGCTGTTCGATAGGCCAGAGGGCATCTTCCACAGCATGTGCGTGAGGAGCAACATCACCCGCGAGGAGATCCTGCGCAACGTCAAGGCAGGCTCAACGACGGCTTTCGCTTGAAGCACACTATTCTTACGACTTCAACATTAGCATTCACATCATCTTAACGCTCTGTATACACGCACGGAGTGATCATGGAACCTCAACCGCACTCGAAGCTTTAGACGATGGTATGCGATTTGGCCGATGATAAAATGAGTAAAAGTACAAATGCAGATGAAGCGCTCCGACCTGAACCCTCTGTCGCCCTTGACTAACCGTACGAGCCCATCTGGTTGCCGCTCTTGGGCTTGCTGATCTTGCTGATGTTTTTCTGCAGAATGTCCCACACGACGGCGTACATGTTCCTCAAGTCGGTCCAGTGCATCCTCATCCTGTACAAAGTCTTGCGATCATGCTCCCGGAGCGCCTCTTCGTAGTCCTTGACTCCTGGAAACCTCACGAGCTTCGCTGCTAGATCTCCGCGCGCCGAGTGATAGGTGAAGGGAGTAGCGAGGAGATTGTAGGCCGAATCCTGCGTTCGTACTATCTCGTTGAGCGCCTCTTCCTGGATCGAAACGCCAAAGGTGTCACCGTCTTCGATCTGAGGCATCTGCATATTGATGTACATCTTGAGCGCGTCGGTGAGCTCGATGAGCTCGTCCCATTCGACGCGAAGCTCGGCAAAGGCTTTTGTCAGGTATGCTGGTGTGGAGACGACGCCGGTAAAGACGTGCGCCGATTCCTCGTGTGACGCTGTCTCCCCGTTGACCGCATTCCCATCGGCCGACTTGCGCTTCTTACTGCTCGTCCCTTCCTCCGTCGCTGATGACGACGCAGGGTGGACGGTCGTATCGGTACCAATTGCGGTAGGATCGAGGTAGTGTGACCTCGAGAAGAGATGGGTCTTGTCGCTGTCGATCTCGGCGATCTTGGCGTTGAGCGCGAGGATCTTTTCAGGAAGGGTCTTTTGAATGATGTTCACAGCATTGTCGCGAATGCTCTGCTGCCACGCTTCGAGCGCGTCCGTGGTGGACTTTTCAAATTGCAGCTTGACCGCTATTGACATCGTGACGGCGATGGCGAAGTGTGAGTAGGACGGTGGTGGGCCGGAAAGAAGGACCTAAGAAGAAAGAGTCGATGCTCATCCTCACGCTGTGCAGCTCCACTTTGTGTGACGTGCTGCCTGAATTTCAGATGTAACACTTTTGGGCTGAGCGGCGCGCACCGACCAACACCGCCGGGACCCTGACCACGCTTTCTCCCTCTCAACATCATCTGGTCCACTTTCGAAACTGTAACGTCCCCACAAAACCCACTCGAGCGCTCGGCGCCAGTCAATGGCTTACTTGTGCTGGTCACCGCGCTCCAAATGAGCACATCACCGTAGCCGACGTCCCTCGTGCTGCTCTTCACCGAGCGCTGACACTCACGTCACCCCCACAATGGCTCTCCAAATCGACGAAGCCGAGCTGCTCAAAGCATACAACCTCGACACGCTCGAGCCCACCACCTGGCATACCACCGAGATCGAGGCCGGCGACAAGGACAATGCTGCATCCACCGGCGTCGCTGACGAACCCGACCCGCTCGGCTTGCGTAACTCGATGGCAGCCTTCCGCGCGCTCCCCAAAACGGTCAAGACGCAGACCTCCATGTCATCCAAAGCATTCGACGCAAAGATCTTCCTCTCCACAGTTCATCCCGATGCAACCTTCGCGGATCTAAATCGCGGCATCCAGCACCTCAAAGCAAGCATCGGCCAACGCTCCGAGGCGCTCAAAGTGCTCGTCGAGGACAACTTTGACCGCTTCGTCGCGGTCAAGGCCACCACCGATGGCGTATATCGCGAGATGCGCGAAACTGATTCCGGACCACTTCGACCACAGGCTGACTACGGTGTGGCCAATCTCAATGGCATCCTCGCCAATGCATCGGCCAAGGCGGACCAGGTCTTCATGCCCGTGCTCGAGAACAATCTCAAGACGATCAAGCTCCGGTCGACGCTGGGCGTGTTTGAACGGTCCAAGTTCTTCTTCAACTTGCCCGGGTCGCTATCGGAAGCGGTCGAGCTGGGCAGGTACGACGTGGCACTGCGCGACTACAAGAAGGGCAAATATCTGCTCGACAGCAGACCGGGTCAGCTGTTGGCCGTAGGCTCTAAGGCCGAATCGGCGGGGGGCGCGAGAAATGACATTCAACAGAAGCGCGTCTTTGCCAAGGTGTGGGATGCGGTGGAAGCCACCATGAAGGATATGCAGTCCAAACTGACGGCTCAGCTGAGGGAGCCACGGCGGAGTGTAGACGAGCAGGAAAAGACGATCGAGATCCTGCTCGAGCTCGATCCGACCGACGATCCGGTGTCGATCTTCCTCGAGGCGCAGCATCAGCATCTCCGGAGTGTCATGCGTAAGACGTTCGATGCTGGTGTGGCGCGCATCGAGACGGCGAAGTCGGCATCGCGGCCTTCCAGCAGTGCCGCAGACCGCGATCATGCGAGGGACTTGCAGAAAAGCATGCGGCTGACGGGTCGATTGGACGCCTCTTTCGACAAGTGCACGGGCGCCGAAACCTGGAAGGCCATCTACGATCTTGTCAAATCGCTCTCCGAGACGATGCTAGCCTCCCTCCCGAGCTTCTGGAGAGTCGCCAAGAACCACGCCGAAGGCAAATTCACGAAAGCCAAAATCCGGGTCGGTGCCCCCTCCTCCTCCGCCACCCCCACCGGCATGTCAGCTCAGAACAAAGCCTGGGCCTCCGAAGCCCTCGACGCATATATCAGCCTCATCTCGCATCTCTTCTCCCTGACAGATATGACCATCCTCATCCGTCAACCCCTCCCAACCGCCCTCCCGGACTGGGTTCCATCGGGCACATCCTCACCCACCGCCGCGCACTACCTCCGCGAGACGCTCACCCACCTCGTCGAAGCCTGCAACGACCTCGCCTCGCTCGGCATCGTTTCTGCGAGCTCGCTCCGCAGCTTACTCACCAACACGCGGTTCAGCTTTGTGCAGGCGCTCTGCATTCTCTGGCAGTCGGATGCGAAACTCATCCACATGCTCGAAGACTGGACGTTGAATCCGGACGAGCCGGCCACCACCTTGCATCTGCGCGACCTTGCGGCATTTCACAAATCCAATGCCCGGTCAGCGTTCCACCTCGCCGGCGGTCGATCACCGTCCACACCCGTCTCAGCGCTGGAGGCGACCCGCAAGACGCGCAGCGAGCAACCTGTCGCACCCGAGTTCACGTCTCGCATCAAGGGCGCGTTTCTCGATGCGCTCTACGCCTTCCTCGACGGGCTGGTGCATCTGGCGTTTGCAGAGTACGCACCACTTGACCCACGAAGTGCGCTGTCGACCCTCCCAACAGGGGCAGGCGAGGCGGTGGACGTACGCGACCTCGACACGCGTGTCCTACTTAGCGTGGCCAACCTCGCCCATCTCTCGGGGACCATCATCCCTTCCCTCGTCAAGCAGTTCTCCGACGCATACGCCACCCCGATGTCCGAAGACCTGTCGACACTCTCCGAAGTCTCCATGCAACTGGACGGGATTCTATTCAGCGACTACCTCGGACGCAAATCCTCGCTCATCGAGGGGATCTTGTCGCACGGCATCGTGCATTCGGACTGGTCGGCCATTCCACGACCCACGACACTGCACACGTTCGTCTACCAGTCCCTTCTAGCGCTGGTTCAAGTTCACGCACATGTCCGGGCCACTGCGCCACCCCTGGTGACGCGCACCATTACCGCTCTCGTCGACAGCCTGACGAACACCACTCTGTCGTGCTTTCGTGACATCTCGCAATTTGGAATGGGCGGAATGCTACAAGCGACCCTCGAGATTGAGTTTCTCCACCAAACACTCAGTGCGTATATAAGCCCCCAGGCGGAGACGACGCTCAAGGAGGTGTACGAGACCATTTCGTTGCGCTACAAGCGTGCCGGGGAACGGGAGCAGGAGGAATTGACGAGGGAGTTGGAGCGGGTGAAGGGCATTCTGGTGCAGAGCAGGAAGGCGACCGCGTTGGAGTTTTTGTGCTTCCGACGGACCAAAGGGAAGGAGGACGGCGTCGTGGGGTGAAGCGTGCAATGACAGACAGGAGTGTGCACGGAAATGCGATGTTTGTGCGAGTGCGTGTGCGATCCTGAGTGGGAGTGTGAGACAGTCGTTCGAAGCACCACTGAGACTCAAGCGTCAAGCATCCGTCAGAAGTGTCCTGAAAGCGTGTGTGCATTGCGAAAGAAAAGAAAGACGTGGTCCATCTGAGGGCACCCCGTCTCGCCGACAAAAAGTGGTGGTGATATGCGAGCCGAGCAAGCTCTTTTAGTGTTGTTCCTCGTCTATTGCGCAGGCAACGCCGGCGCTCCTCCCGGTGCGGCGCCTGGCAAGGTATCCGGAATGATGGGTGCAACCTGCTTATTCCCCTCTGCCATGAATCTCTGCATCAGTACGCCTACACCCTCGAACACACCTAGCAGGATGCCGCACATGATGCCGGAGCCAATGGCGGTTTTGGGTCCACTGCGAATGGCGAGACCGCCGCCGGTCATGAAGCCGGCAATGATGGCGTTCCACGGATCCTCCTTCTGTCGAATTCCTTTCACTGCGCAGTCGAACGAGGAAAACATGCCGCCCCAGACACCGAAGTTGCCGCCCAAGACGGGGGCGCGCGCCTTGATCGCGGAGAGAGAGCCAGGAAGTCGTTCCCCTCGAGGGCTGTTGCGCGCTCCCTTGATGCCGTGCCAGATGGTTCCACCTACTGCGCCCATCGCGAAGGCTCCGCCGAAGTCATTTAGGATCACCCAGGGGCATGGGTCGCGTGTGTGGTCTGCGTGCGCCATTGTGTGGTGCTATGTGAGGTTGGGATCCCGAGTCGATGCCGGGGGTGCTCGCTGTGAAATTGGGGAAGCTTGTGTGGTGAGCTGCGTGCGACCTCCACTGCTGGTTAATGGTTAGGAGGCGTTACTGGCGTGGAATCAGGGCGTTCCTGAGGCTGCAAATGAGCGTTTGACGCAGCGGCCGTCTGCTGAAGAGCTTTCGAACGCTTTTGGACTGAGCTGACCGCAATGGTAGGTCGACGAGACGCTGCCTTTCGCAATTTCAATCCTTCCTAAGAATCCTGCTGAGTTGCTGAATGTGTCCAGATGTTTCCCGAGTTTAGCTTTGTCCGGGTTTCAGCGCTTCCGTGCTATGCGACCTCTTTAGCCAATGTCTGCGCTGGTTGCTTGAGCCGAAAGTCCCGCGCTATGATGTTGCTTTGCGCCGTGAAGAGGTTGGTGAGCGATACGTAAGGATGATGAGAAGGTCGACAGCTCCACCCGTAAACCATCAAATTTGTCACACACACGAATTTTGCTTTGCCCGACTTCCAGCCTTCCGGAACAACGAGGAAGGAGGAGGGAGGGGCTGAGCCAAGCTTTGCGCAAATTTCGCGCGAGTGAAAAGTCCACTCTTCATCGCGCTCTAACATCCTTGCACTCCTCGCTCATCTTCACTCGACACCATGGCGCTCACCACTCACCAACGCCACAACGTCGACACTGCTCGATGGTCAAAAATGAAGCATGCATTTCCCGTTAGATCTATACAGACGTCGAACATTGTTCTAGGCATCCATAGCAGCCCGGTTGATACTAGGCGTCTCCTTCGGATCCACATACTTGACGTGTCCCAACCCGGCCCAATCGCCCCATCTCTTCCACCACGGCACGCCCTCGGGCACCCTCCTGCCCCCCTTCAAGCCGGTATACCTAAAGTCGTCCCATTTGGGGAAGGTTGCTCTTAGCATATAGTTGATCTGCCAGTCGGGTTGCATGCTTGTCACGCGCCCACTCTTGGCGTCGATGTACCAAGATTTGCACCCGCTGGTGAAGACGAGTTTGGACATGCATTTGGCGATCCAGTGCTGCTCGTCGAGTTCGGCTTTGAGTTTGACCTCGAAGGTGGGGATCTTGTGCAGGTCGAGTTTTTGGTCCCCCGAGAGGGTCGTGGAGGGGTAGTGTTCGATGGCGAACTGCGGTGGGCGGGCGGAGGCAAGTACGGGCTTGGCTAGCTCGAGCAAAAAGTTGACGGTGCACTCGGAGGCAAAGATGAGACTCTGATTGCCGGTGCCGGTGTTGGCGGCGTTGATCTGGCCCATGTTGGGGAAGCCGCTGTTGAGCGAGCTGCGGTAGGCAACCATTCCACCTTCGCCGTACTTGGCCCAGTGCTCGTGCAAGGTTCGGCTGACACCGACGATCTTCATCGGTGCCCCCGCTGCAGTCGGCTCGAAGCCGTTGGCCATCACAATCACGTCCGCCTTGATCTTGCGTCCATCCGCCAACACGACGTGCTCCTTCTCGATGCGCGCCAGCTTGGTGTTCTCCACCTTGACGTGCGGTTGTCGCAACGTGGGCAGGTAGTCGTCGTCGATGATGCGACGCTTGCAGCCGACCATCAGCTCGTCCTTCTTCGGCAGCAGCATATCCCAGTACTCCCGTGGGGCGTTCTTCTTCATGTGCGCCTCGCACTTGCGTCGCCAGTTCCAGCGGAACAGCCTGCCCAGCGGGTTCTGGAGCACCATGATGAAATGCGATTCGAGGATGAGCCAGATGAGGAGGCGCTGGGCCTTGCGAACGAAGACCGAGCGTTGGAGGAGCCACTTGAAGCCGGGGATGCTGTCGAAGGGTTGGTGGGGATGCGGGGCGATCCAGTGTTTCGAGCGGACAAACTGGGTGAGCGTCTTGGAGTGTTCGGCGAGGTAAGGCACGCATTGGGTGGCGGAGCATCCGTTGCCGACTAACACGACGTCTTTGCCGGCGAGATCGACACTGTGATCCCACGCGGCCGTGTGGAAGATCGGTCCGGCGAAAGTGTCCGCTCCGTCGATATCGCATTTCTTGGGCTGGCTCAACCCGCCCACTGCGCTAACGAAGAACTTGCATACGAAGTGGTGCTTCTCACCTTCACCGTCCTTGGTCCAGTCGGTGCTCCACAGGTGCCACAGCCCCGTATCGCGATCGTACCTCGCCTCGTTGACTGTGGTCTGGAAATGAAAGTTCTTGTGCAGGTCGTGCTCCTTGGCCACAGTGCCAAAGTACTTCTTGAGCTCCTTCTGCTGCGGGTAGAACGTCGACCAGTCGCCCTTGGTGGCGAAGGAGTAGGAGTAGACGGGCGCGGGCACGTCACATGCGCAACCGGGATACGTGTTGTTGGTCCAGGTCCCCGAAGGATCGGGCCCGCGCTCGAGGATCTTGATGTCGTGGATGTTCAACTTGCGCTTCAGCTGGCAGGCCATGGCAATGCCAGAGATGCCGGCGCCGACGATGATCACATCGTGAAATTCCGGGGTGAGCTGTGGCTGCTCGCAGGGTGGGAGTGTGTCGGGCATCGTGGGTGATCTTTCCTGATGATGCTAGGGATGGTGGATGTCAATCGAGAAGAGCAGATGAGGCAAGCACTTTATGGCCATGCCCAAAAGCGGGGTAAGCAGCGTGTTGCATGCACAGCTGCGCGCAAAAAGCGCCGTCTGACAGCGGGTCTCCACCCGAAACGGAAAGGTGTCCACCGCGCCCCTTTTCACAAGCTGGAAAAGCTGGTTCGATTTCCACTTTCCAATGCCGCTCATTGTTCCCTTCGCTCGGCTACGGCCATATCGACACCGAATTGCGCCCTCCTCACAGGACGATTCAGTGCACTGATATCCTGCTAGAACTTTTCAAACCTTCATGAGCAATGCCGAGCCATGGATCGAAAGGACAGTGTTGCAACAAGGAGAATAAAGCTGGATCACAGATACATAGGAAATGTTCAGTTTACGGGACGTGCCGAGGCCCTGCTATCTAGTAAGCCAAGGCCAAAAGGAAGGACGCAAGAGGAGAAGGAAGCACAAAGGAGCAAGGAAGTCTTCGGCAAGCCAGTCTAGTTGTGCGAGGTGAGCGACCACTGGCTGAGAGGAACCGACTTGGGCGTGGTCGTGTCAGCCGTCGAGAGCGAGTCCCACTGAGGCTGCCACCAGACCTGGACAGTCTGCGAACCAGACTGGGTTCCGCCGAGGTCGATCTGGAGTGCCGTGACGCCAACGTTGACCTGATCCGAGTCCTCGCCGGGTGGCGACACGGTAGCGGTGCCGAAGATGCGCTGAGCGGGAGGGCCATCCGAAGTGAAGACGGCGTTGGAAGGGCTCAAGATGGTCACCTTCATCGTCTTGGTGCCACCGAGACCCACCTTGTAGTTGATGGCAGCGTTGGGGTCCGTGAGCTGACTCTGAGTCAGCGTGGCGGTCTTGCCGTCCGACGAGATCGAAACGGTGCCGTTGGTCTGAACACGCCACTTGACGTCGGTGATGGAGCTCGATTGGCCGATCTCGTCCTGCACGAGCACCTGTCGTCGGCCGTTGAGCATGCGGATACCGCGCTGCACGGTGCCCGAAGCCTGGTTGTAGCAGCCGCTCATGTCCGTGATGAACTGGGCAGCATCGGTGGTGGCGGGCTTGAAGGTGAGGTCGCCGGTCTGTGCAACGTTGGTCGAGGCGAACGAGTTGGTGGGCTGGCAAAGCACATTCTGGTTCTCGTTGTTGATGGTGAGCGTGTTCTGACCGTCGGTGGCCTTGCGGTAGTAAGTCCATCGGTCCGAGCCCTGGGTCTCGTTGGAGAAGTAGCCCTCGGAGAGGTAGTTGCCGTTACCGTACTCGCCGGCCCAGCGGGTTCCTAGCGCATCGATGACAAAGTCACCAGCATCCAAATCACCGTGCGTCTGGTGGCCCGTGAGGTTGGAAGCCTTGATACCGACAAAGACAGCGCTGGGATCGGTCCACGAGCTGCGCATGCTGGCCCACGAGCCACGGACGTCGTCAAAGTAGCGGTCGAGAGGAAGGCCGTTCCAGTAGGCACCCTTGGCAGTAGGCTCGTACCAGAACATGCTGAGCGGGTCGAACGAGGCGTCGGCTCGGTCACGCTGGTAAAGCGCGGGGATAGGATCGCCCGAAAGCTTCGAGTAGAGCATGAGCTGGTTCGAGGTGGTGGCGAACTTGTTGGGACCGTTGTCACCGTAGGCAAAGAGACCACCGGGACCCGAGACGTACATGTGGAAGTACGAAGTCTTGTCCCAGTTGGCGTTCTCGGCCATGAGACCCTGGTCGGTACCGGTAGCCGAGATGAGGGCGGCAAGCGCGCGACCCTGAGCGTTGGTGCCGAAGTACCAGTAGTTGGGGGTCTCGGTCCAGGTGCCGTCATTGTAGACACCGGTCATGCAGTTGGCCTTCATGTTGGTGAGTGCCGAGTTGATGATGCTGTCGGCCGTCTGGGTGTCGTTAGCACTGCCGTCACCACGGATGGCGAGCGCACCGGTGAGCATACCGCCGTTGCAGACGCAGTTCCAGTTGCCGTCTCCGTTGGCGGTCTCCTTCCACCATCCGTTGCCGGTGGCGTACTGGTCGAGGCCGGGGTAGAGACCGTATTGGAGAATGGCGTTGCGAATCGTGGTCCTCTCGGTGGTGTTCCAGTCGTCGTAGAGCCAGTCGTAGGCCATGGCGAAAGCCGAGGTCATCTCGGCCACATCGAGGAAGTGGGCAGCGTTCCAGCGAGTTCCGTTCTGGCCAAAGTTGTTGGGACCGTTGCCAGCCGCGTTGTTGAGCTCGCGGTAGAGACGGGTCTTGAACATGGTGTTGTTGGAGAGCTTGTAAGCATAAGCCCACGCCTTGACACGCTGCTGAATGTCTCGGCTGACATCGAGGATACCGGAACCGGAGAAACCACCGTCAGCAACGTAAGCGACCAGAGGCTGGTTGGCCCAATTGGTGGCGTTGTTGAAGATAGTAGCGTTCCAGACGGTGAGGTAGGCATCGTTGGCAATCTTGTTCGGAAGACAGTCCCACTGAGCCTGGGTGGACATGATACGAGGGTGGTCACGCAGGTTGGTGAGACTGCCGCCGGAGAACGAGTCGGAGCAGGACTGGTTGTGCGAGACACCGTTGTAAGCGGGAGCCGAAGTGTCGACGTTGTCCGAGACGAAGGAGGGGTTGCCGTAAGGAGTGGTGCCCTGGTAGAAGAGCATGTTGTTGCCACCGTTCTTGGCGGCCTGCTGGGCGGCGGTGAGGGCAGCGCCCTGAACGTTGGGCGTGGAACCGCTGCCGGTACCGCCGCTGCCACCGCTGCTGCCACCGGACGAATTGTTGTTGTTCTTGGATGCGCGAGAGCCAAAGATGCCACCAAGAACACCACCTGCGATGAGTAGGATCAAGAGGGGGACACCGATCAAGATCCATTTGGAGATCTTGCGCTTGGGCTTGGCGTACGAGTAGGTAGCGGCGTTTTTCTGAGCAGCATTTTGCCTTGTCATGTATGCACCACCGGCACCAGCACCGGCACCAGCACCAGCGCCGTAAGCACCAGCGGCCTGGCTGTTGTAGAGGCCCTCGGAGGACTCCTTGTAGGAGTGCTGGTAGCCGGAGTTGTGGTCAGGGTAGTCACGGTAGCCAGCGCCCGACTGGCCGCCGTAGCCCTGCTGCTGGTAAGGCTGTTGGTATTGATCATCGTACTGCGATGCGTTGGAGTGCATGTACGTGTCCTGTGGGCGTGCGTACGACATGATGGGCGGAGCTTCCTCTTACGACGTTCGATTCCTGAAGTAGAAAAGGAGGCAAGAACGAGCTTGAGGGTGAGCAAGTGGAATGAAGAAAGCGATGTTTGCGCTGTACGAGTCTACCTTATGACACAAGGAATGAACGAGCGAACAAGGTTGCTAGGGGTGAGGTTGATGAAGGGATGGTGATGGTGATGGTGGTGATGATGGCGAGAACGGCAAGACGGAGGACAGTCGAGGATAGCTGCGCCAAGCAGGGTCGACAGATGAGTGAGCCAGAGCCACACGCAGGAAGCAGAGCAAACCAAGCCAAGCAAGCAAGCAAGCCATCACCCAACGCACCTCTGACAGCAGCCTTCCGCAGCACAGTCCCCGAGGGCAAAAAAGGGGGCAGCACACACTCCTCACATGCGCCTCGGCCTGCCCAAATCTTAAGAAAATTAATAACTTGGAAAAATTTGGAGCCGAGCGCGATGCTGTGCAAGGTCGAACTGCGACTCGAGATGACCTTGTGCCGAGCGCAGATCATCAAGGTTGACCTGCATGCCCCGCTGGGACACAAGGCCATGATCAGCCTTCTTCAAGCCATTCTCAAGCCAATGCAAGACCGGCAGAGAAGCAGAGCCAGCATGCATCCTACCAGACCTCCCTCGGCGTGGCGGTTGGATAGAATCAGCTGCTTCGGCCTTCGGGGCGGAGGTGATTTTTTAGCTCGCGGCCCTGCAGATGATGACAAGAACAACACAGCGCCAGCGCCAGCACAGGAGGGGTTCCAAGAGAAATTGTGAAAATTACGCGAGTCCGATGGCTTCGTGCAGACGGCAAGCAAAGCTGCAAATCTTGGCAGCCAGCAGCCGACCCCGGCGCGCCGGCAGAACGAACGGCTTGTATGATCTTCCAAAATGGAAGCATGCTTGCCGTCGATCCTCATCAAGTGGGTCCAAAACACACGTGTGATTGCCGTGCGTTTAGGATAGGATGCTGCACCGATGACACTAGCCGCCGAGCTGCTCCTTGGTGCTGTCTAACCATCACCAGGGCGGGGCATGCTCAAAGGTCGTAGCCAAGAACAACGGCAACTCTGGCCTTTTTAGACGCGCAATCCACGGACTTCCACCGTCTCATGCTCGCTTTCAAGAAAATCGATTCTTCTTGATCAGGGTCTCAAGGGTGCACCTTGACCGCCCGTGTGACACTGAATTTTGCAAACAGAGTCGCACGGACAATCAGACATGCGGCCGCTGACCCACGTCATGCTGCGGTAGTCGTGCCGCGTCGCCAGCTGAGATGGCAAAGATCATCCAGCAGAGAATCTCTTACCTTCCTGAGAAGGGCAGCGACCGCACTGCGGAGAATCGGCATCTGCAACGGCTTGTACGTCGTACGAATTTGCGACTTTCTGCGAATCAAGGGGCATTACAGTAGTCGGAAATGCAATCATTCCCCTATGCCGCTGGCACCGGAAGGCAAGAAGACACACACATGGTATGCCGGGTCATCAATCCTTCTTGATCTATCAAAGACTGCACGGATACATCTACGCCTTGAGCTTCCGTGTGACACTCAGTCGTGCATACGCAAACAGTGCCGCGCTGACGATCAGGATACTCCCGCCGAACCAGCTCATGCTTCTATAGTCTTCCCTCCTCACCGGCTGTCCCCCTGTGCTATCAGCGAGGAGTCTTCCTGCGATGGGATTCCCGCCGAGTGCGCCGAGGGAGGCGACCGTGCAGATGACGGCGATGTACGTCGGCAGCGCCTTGAGCTTTTCCAGCCCCTCCCCTGGGACGTTGAGCACAAGCGCCGGCGTCTGGAGCGAGATCGAGGGGCCGTAGAAGAGGCCGTAGAAGGACACCCAGGTACAGAGGCCGGCCATAGAGGTGATGCTCGACCAGGCAAAGACGAGGACGGCAGAAATGAGCGTGGTTAGCACAAGAGTGTTGGAGTGGCCCACACGATCGGATGCCCAGCCGAAGAAGAAGCGCCCCACCACTGTGCTTCCACTCAGCACCGAGGTGAGGTAGAAGGCTGCGCTAGGCGATGCTCCCAGAGTACGTGCAAGCGGAGCGACATAGAAGTTCGGGATGTAGATCCCGGCGAGGTTGAGAGCACAAGCGAGACAGTACAGAGCAACCGGTATGCTCTTGAACGCCTGCGCGAAGGGATAGGGGCCGACCTTGATGCCTTGATTTTTGGTCCGAGGCACGTTTGGCCTGACCAAGAGCACCGCTGGCACCAGACACGCCAACTGTATCAACCCAATCGCCCTCTGCGTCCACGCATACGACACACGATCATGATTGACCATGCGGTTGAACACGACTGGCCATACGACCCCTCCAATCGAACTCCCTCCCAGCGCCACTGACACCACCACCCCTCTATACTTCGCAAAGTGCTGGTTCGGCAGTGATACGGTCGGCAGATATGCGATCCCGATGCCCAGCCCCGTACATATACCATGGGATAGCAGCACCTGGTAGTAGCTATGCGCAAGGCTCGACATCATCGTACCGAAAACGACAAAGAAGGATCCAACCGCGAGCGTCGTTTGAGGACCAAGCACGTCGATCAGGATGGCCGCCGGGATGGAGAGGAGGTAGCCAGCGCTCAGCATGATGCTTCCAATCCAGCTGATGTTGTCCGGCGATTCGGCGGGGAAGATCGATTCGTAGTAGGCTTGATAGGGGCCGTAAGCGGCGATGTAGCCTTGGGAGGCGAAGAGGGCCAGGAAGCAGCCGGCTGCTGTGCCCCATGCTCCGAAGCCGCGATCTAGTACCAGCAGCGGTGATGCGACGACATCAGCGGTAGCATTGGAAGCTGCCGATGTGTTGTCGATGGTATCAATCGCAGTGTCCGGTGGTGATCGTGTGCTCTTCTCCGAGCTGGGACTCTCCTCGCTATGTTGCTGTGCGACGCCCACATCTGTCGATGGGCGTGTACGTGACATGGCGGCGGCGGCGGCGGGACGGCCGGTAGACGGATCCCAATGTTATGCCTGGAGTGTGTCCATGGTCGCAGAACGTGTAAAGGTGGCCGTTGAAGAAAGTGTTGTAGTGTGTCAGAGACCTCCCTCGATTCATGTGCGCGGGGTGAGTAGCGTTCAAATTGTGCGGAGGTGACACCGCCGGCTTTGTCTTCGGCGAAAAACGCGGGGACTTTGGCCCAGCAATCACAACTCGCAGGTTTTGGCACGACTTCTCTCAGTGTCTCTCTCACACCTTCGTCCACAGTCACTTTGCGCTTCTTGATCACATTTTTGCATTGGTAGACAGATTGATACGACAAGGCCGCGATAATCACCGGCGCCCGGAAGTACCACGCATCGATCCCGAAAGCATGCTCGGATCGACCGATGCTGGCATCACATGATCCTCCGGAACCGGCGATCGAATGAACGGGCTTGGACTGGACGACCCCCTACTCAGATGACTCGAACCAAAGTCCATGCCCGACTTGCCCTCCGACGCGAGCGCAAAGCTGTCGCCAAACGGATCCGGGCCCACCAGTCCGCTCGCCGCCATGACCGAAAAGCTATCATCGTCCCCCGAGCTCTGCGGGATGACCAACGCGTTGCTGCCGTGCATCGACGCCTGCGCCTCGTCCTCCTTGCGCGCCTCCTCCTCCTTCGACTTGTCTTCTTCCGCCTCGATGATCGGCGGCGGCGCCACCTCGGGCACCACCAGTCGGCCCGCCTTCCATCGCGCTCCGCACGCGTTGCACAGCTGCGAAGGGCCCTTGGGTCCACGTCGCCACATGGGCGTCTTGGTCTTGCCGCACGCTCCACAGCTCTTGATCGAGCCGTCCGGGTTATGCGTCGCGACGTGGCGCTTGCGCTTGGGTGGCTTGGCCGGCTCGGCCCCTGGCTCCGTCTTGACACCGTCGGGTCCGATGACCGCGAGTCCAATACCCTCGTACGAGAAGCTCACGTCGTCTTCGCGCGCACCCGCTTTGCGCTTCACCATGGGTCGACCCTCGATGCACTGAGGACGCACGGCAAAGCGGTCCTGCAGATGATCCTCCAGTCCTTGCGGCAAGTGGATCGGAGCAACGCGCGGCAGAATGAAGCGACGATCTGGAACTTGGCTGTACAGATCGACAAAGGCTTCCGTTGTCTCCTTCTGGATTTTGATCTCCTCCATGGGCAGGTCGAGCAGGTGGTATCGAATCTCGGGCACCAGGAACTCGGCCACGTCCGGCTCAAGCTCGATCTCGGGCTCGCGCTTGACGGGCTGGCACGTCATGGTGCCCGGCACGCGACCGAACGCCTCCCAGAGACTCTCGGTGACGCCGCCCTTGATGCTCCAGGTGAGCGGATAGACTTCGTGCTTCTTGCTTTGCGGATGATCGAAGGACATGGCGTCCGGCACTTCCTGCTTGACCGCTTTGCTACCCTTCTTGCTGCCAGTGGTGGATCCGGCCTTCTTCTTCTTGGCGTGCGTGTCGGCCTTGTCGTTGTCGCCAGTGGCAGATGCGGGAGTTCCGGCCTCCGGGGATGCAGTCGACGATGACGCACCAAGGGCAGCGCCGTCGCTCGGTGAAGCCGTGGAGCTAGCATTCACAGCGTTGAGTTTGGCCTCTTCGGCTGCTTTGCGTTTCAGCTCCTCCTCCAATTCGCGAAGTCCACTGCCGTCGGCAGCATCCGAGCCAAGCGAAGGAGCAAAGAAGCTCAGCTTGAGCTCCGGCTCGATCCTCTGGCTCTCCTCGTCGTCCGAGTCGTTGTCGAAAAAGCTGCGTCGCTCCTTCTTGATCTTGGGTAGCGATGGTCGCTCGAGCCCCTCGGTGCGTTCCACGAGGCACTTCCACAGCGGAAGAATGAAGCGCATGCTCGGGTTTTCCCGAAACTCGACAATGATGACGGGCGGCTTGGGTGGACCGTCAGTGGGCCAGCCGGGAGGAGGATGACGGAGCTTGCCCGAAAAGAGCGGCAAATTCGGATTCTGCTGCTGCTGACGGAGATGCTGCTGTTGATGCTGCACCTTGTGCTGCTTGTCGGTGTGTGACTTGCGCGCTTGCTGCTTGTCAGCCTGCGCCTTCGCCTTTGCTTCGGCCTTGGCCTTCTTCTTAGCTTCGCGCTCTTCAATCTTGGCCTGCTTCTTGCTCGCTTTGGCTGCCTCGTCCACCTTGGTCTTCTTCGTCTTTTTGCCTTCAGCTGTGGTAGTCGCGGCATTTGCGTTGCGAGAACCCGACGCGGCGGCATTGTTGGCGTTGGCTGCGTTGCGTGCCTCATCCTGTCGGAGCTGAGCCGTGATGGCCTGAATCCAGACGCCAAGCGCTTTGAGCTGGTTGGGATTGGCCTTGCCCGAGGCTGCGATGTGGAGAAGCTCCTGTAGTTCCGGATTGAGCGCTGCAGTGGCATTGACGCGCGAGACCAGCACAGCGTCGATCGCTGGCGGAGGTGGGACGCCTGTCGGGCGGGCCGGCGGTTGTGGGGCGGCTGCATTCGCAGGGGCAGCTGGCTTCCCATCTGTCGATGCGCCAGCAGCGGTCGGCGCTGCAGATGTCGCCGAGGGAGCTGCAGTGGGTGCCGGCGTCGCGTTCGAGGGCGTCGACGGCGCCGTGGAAGCAGGCGTGCTGTCTGGCTTGGCTATGGATGCCGCGGCTGGCAAAGGCAGCTTGGGCGGCGCGGCTGTAGTTCCCGTCGACGAAGTGGAAGCGTTGACACCGGCTGCGTTGTTGTGCTGGTTGATGCTGGGTGGTCTTGGCAGGGACGGAGTAGTCATCGGCGGTCTTGGCAAGGAGACGGGCGCGGCGATGGGCTTGGGGGTCGGAGCGACCGCGGTCGATGCCTGGCTCGTCGTAGCTGACTTAGCTTCGATACTCCCGGAGGTGGCAGCAACGGCAGGAGCGGCTGGCTTGGCCACATTGGTCGCTGCGCTGGCTGAGACCGGAGCTGGCGCGGATGCAGCGCTGACTGGAGCTGGCTTGACCACGGGTGACGAAGCTGGTGCCGACGTCGTTGCCACTGTCGGCACAGGTGCGGTGGACGCTGACGCTGACATCGTTGGGGTCACTGCAGGCGAGGCTGCCGGCTTCGGCGTGACTGAAGGCCTAGTTGCAGCAGAAGTCTGACTCGGGATGGCGGGCAACGTCGGCAGTGTGGTTGGCGGCGCCGGGACAACAGGCTTGACAGCAGCCTGACTGGCGGTCGACGCTGTGACTGGTGTTGGACGCACCGCAGACAGTTGCACCGCTGGCAACTTCGGCTGTGGCAAGCTGGGAAGAGGCGCAGCACGCGGCGAGGGCAGCTTGGGAGGCTGAGGCTGGGGCAAATGCTTTGGCAGCGACTGCGGTATTGGCATGCGCGGATAAGCCGATGGACCTGCATACGAGCCTGGCGCACGGATACCGCCGACAGGACTCATGGAAGGCGGCATCTCGTAATCGGGTCGGACCTCCCAGAACTTGGTCTTGAGAAAGACGTGCGGCCCGACGTGGATGTCGGCGCGACCGAGCTGGATGAGAATGTGTGGGTCTCGCGGATTGAGGCCGTGGAGGAGGCTGAGAGGCAGTACATTCGGATAGATCATGCCCGATTTGACGCGCTGGCTGAATGGGGTCAGCAGCGACGAGAGATGCGAGAGACGCGATTGGCGCAGCGACTGAAGCAGAACGAGGCTCTCTTCGATGGTAGCGGGTTCCCTTTTGCGTCTGCGAGCCTCTCTGCGGCTTTCCTCTGCTTCGCTGTCGAGGTCCGAGTCGTCCGACATGACCGAATAGTCGTCGCTGTCGCTTCCCGTGTCGAGCGAAGAGGTTTCCGAAGCTCCCATGGCCATGGCCGCCTGCACGCTCGTATTGTCCAGCATGGGCATGTCGGGGCGAAGATCGGCGAAGGGCAACTGGAAAGGCAGAACCAGCTCGGGCATCGGTTTGCGACCCCCGCCGGCTGCTGGAAGGAGGGTGGGCATGGTCGAGTCCGGTGCCGCGCCAATGGTGCCGCCTGCGGTGCTTGATGCTGGACGATAGACAAACTCATCCTGCGGGCCAGCCTGGTTCGCTTTTCGCTTCTGCTTTGTCTTGGTGAGGCCAGGCGCCTTGCTAGCTTTGGGCTTGGCAGGCTTTTTGGAAGAGCCATCGTTGCCAGCTGTGCCAGTGGATGCGCCTGTCACGTTGGCTTGCGCTGGAGTTGCTGGAGTTGACGAGGCGGCTGTTATCGACTCGCCAGCTTGAGCTGCTTTCTGCTTGTTGGCAGCAGCAGCAGCAGCGGCTGCATGAAGACTGACCGCACTCGCAGGAGGCGGCGGCCGTGCTGGAGGTTGAGGGGGCGCTGCGATCGTTGGAGGCTTTGCCAGGACGGGAGTGGCTACCTTGGAGCTCGGTGCGGAGTCGGCATCTTTGGGAGCTGTCGATTGCGGTGTCGTCTGTGAGTCTTGTGGTGAATGCTGCTTAATCTGCTGTTGCTGTGTTGAGGACTGCGAGCTCTGCTGCGTCGTTTTGGTAGGTAGTGGTGGTGTAGGCGTGCGAGGCACCGGTGGATTGGCAGAAGGGTCGAGTCCGGCCGCAGCAGGGCCAGGACGAGCCTGGATGCTATCTGAGCTAGCCTCCGCTGACCCGATGCTCATGGTCGTGCTGAGCTTGCGTTGCTCAGCCGTTTGTATCCTACCGATGAAGTGTGATTATTGTAAGATGGGCAGCATGCAGAGAGCAGGCGAGGACCGATGTCAAAGGAAAGATGTGGCCATGCTATGCGCGCTCGTTGGGCGAAACGAATGCAGTTGAGGCGAAGCCGAGTCTCGTTACGATTCTTGAAGAGTAGTGCGCATCTCGAGAGCAGACGATCCTGGCATGAGTGGAAGCGAAGCGAGAAAGAAGGAAGTCAAGACAATGTCGGCCCAATCATCTGCTATACGATGTTGATGCAGAAGATCCGAAGGGCGACGCCTGCTGAAGGATGAAGTGAAAGGAAGGCGACGAATATGCTGTCCAGAATGGACGGGGCCGGTCGATGAGGTTGGTCGAAGACGATGGTGAACAGCTTTGAAGCAAAGGTTGCGAAGAAACCAAAGGCCGTGCTTGGGTCCGTTGCGAGCCGGAGAGCGCAGAAGTGTGAGTGCCAAGGCGCCGGAGCGTGATGTCCAGCAGAGCGAGCAAAAGCAAAGATGACGAAGAAACACACGCACACGCACACGCCTTCACAAATGAAATCGGATAAGGCCCAGCGCGGGCCAGCAGCGAGCAAGGCGTGGGGATTTTAGAAGAAAATCAAGAAAAGCTTCAAAACAGTCATCAGAGGAGAAGAAAAGCGAGCTAACCCTCTGCGAGAGGGCATTCACGTTGCGCTGTTGCTGCTACAGCTCGCTGTCTTTCTTTTGTCCCGCTCTGTGCTAGACCCGAGGCCAAGAAGATGCTCTAGAGGATGCTCGCATCGGTCAAGTGAGTCAACGTCTGATTGCGACCTGGAACATTGGCGATGCTCGGTCTCGCGCTTCCGACAAATGGCGCTCAATTCGACCGTCTGCGTCCACTCTCTTGCGACATGAAATGCGCAGAGCTCTGTTGTTGGCGCAGCGCAGCGCCGTGAGCGACTGAAGCCCGCCATTCAGTATCGAGAGGTGCGTGGTAGACCCAGCTCATGGGAGGGCCAGGGTCCTTTGGGGCCATATCTGTCTCGCTTGGCGGACACTCGCTACCAGCACTCTTCACTCTGCCTCCTTTTGCCGGTGAACCGTCGCGTCTCTTCGAAAAAGTCCCTATCGGTGATCCCTTGAGCCGGCCATCAGAGCATGCAGGAAATCGGCTGCTGCAGGGGACGCCCTTTCTTCTCAAAGTGCAACCGTGCGCGCCAATTCTCCCTCCTGCTCCTGACAACCTCGGCTTTCTCCATCCGGTGGTACCGACGTGCTGAAAGGAGGGACATGCACACTCATTCAAATCAGCTCGCAGCTGTTGTCGTGTTGCCTTAACTTAACGTGAGCTCCAGAATCGTTTCGGAAGGGCGCTGTGGCCTTCGGACGATCCGCAAAGCAAAAGCATTATGACGATGTGGGTTCGACGCGGATCCTTGGGCCGGAAGGGCCGAAGCTGTGTCGATTCCCCGCTTTGCATGTCCACTCTTGGTGTCTGATGCTCGTTCCCATCATCAGTGCCAGAGGGTGGTGATGCGCTCTCTTGCCGGGCTTCACTCGTGCAGGTCCTGCGTTGTCAGTGCGGGGCTCTGCCGACAAATCTGCACGTCGATCGGCCCTGTCCCTCGAGCGTGACACTTCTCAGCGTCGTGAAGCCTCTTTCGACCTCTGTTCCTCTGGCGAGGCTGATAGCGAGTGCTGTAGATCATCGCATTTTGAGATGAACACCCACCAGAATGGCTCTGCTGGCACACTCGAGCCTGTCTCTTGAAGCAAGGGCCCACGGCGGTCGGACCGATGCCTTTCCGTCGTGCCACGGAAAAGCCGGGCAGAAAAGGCAGCTCGAAAAATGAGGTCGGAAAAAGGCGGAGGACTCTGTGAGAATCGCCGATCCGGCCGAATCTCTCGCCCCGATGCTACAGGGTCCACCTCGAGAAATTTGGTGAGTGCGTGCATGCAGCTTTCTTCTTGCTCCTCCCCTTGCCAATCAAGACTTCCACTCCCATTGCTCGCTCGCCGCCCACAGTCAAACCGGATCAGCTGGCGTATCCGCGGTCGAACGGAGCCCAAAGATGGTGTCGCAGTGGACAGATCCTTCACTTTGCTTATAAGCAGCTGTCATGGCGGGCCCTCTTATACCGCTGCCAACGATGGTGAGGGCTTCCTCTCACTTGGCTCGACGCCTCCAGTCCGCGGCATCTACTCGCATAAGCTCCCGCAGTGCGTCATCTTCAAGCACAATCCAGCATTTCACCGACATCATACGTGACGACCGAGAGACAAACGAAGCGGACCGTGAAGCTGGTACACCTCCCCGCCAACGCCCGAAAGATGCCACCTTCTCGCGCTTCTTCGATAAGCGTATGCCAGCTCCGACCGCCTCGATAGACACACCGTCTAGGAGACCGAAAGCTTCCCACGAGATCGTCGCTGCATCTCGCCATGCTCTCCAGATCTTCCGCGACGCAATTGACGCCCGTAACCCAGACCAAATTCTCCGTGCATACGCGTTCCTCGTCCAAGCACACCGAAAGCATGCCCAAGACGTTCAGGCCAACTCGTCCAAGACCGTTGAAGCCTCCGATATAAGCTTTCCCGCTCGCAAAGGCGATATCCAGACCGCCATCAGACACCTCATCCAGCACGCACAGGGCGAGAGACACATGAAGCATCATCTCGTCGACGCATGTCACGGGATGTTCCAGGACATGAGCCAGCTTTTTGGGTTTCGCGTCGGTCCCACAGATCTACATCGACAGCTGCAAACCTATTGCCTGGCCAAGAGCCCGCTCTACGACCCAGTTCAGGGCTTCGAGCGACTACGTGCAGGCCACCCCGAATGGCAAACCACCTCCGTCGACTGGAGCATGATCATCTCGTATCTGGCCCGGCGTGAACAATACGACCGGGCGGTCACGGTCTGGAATGACATGCTCGAGTACGGAGTGCGTCCGGAGACATCGCTGCGCAGTACAATGGTCCAAGTTTATCTTGCCGCCGAGAAACCCGCCGAGGCTATCGTGCAAGTACAAGAACTAGCAAGGGAAGAGCCGAAGCTCGGTATCGATACCCTCACCACAACCGTCGAAGGCCTCTGTAGGCTTGCTGAAAACAGGAAGCTGGACAACAATTTGACGAACGAGCTAGACACCCTTTCCAGCCATCTGCGGAAAGCGCTAGATTCCAGTCGTCAAGCTGGCACGGATTCATCGGCATGGCAAGCATTGCTGCACTGCGAAGCGATCGTCAACGGTCCCGCACATGCGCTGCAGACCGCCAAGAAAGCGTGCAAGCCGGGCCTGCTCGGTAGCAGCGCCGTATGCATGCTGCTGCGTCTGCATGTGGACGAGCTGAACGATCTCCAGAGCAGCGACGAAGCGCTCGAGCTGCTTGATCGAGTTCAAACCGCAGCCGACCCGAAACGCACAATCAAAGTCGACGACAATGCGTACAGCACCTTGATGCTCGGGCTGTTGAACAAATCAGAGGCTCAGGGTGACACGCATCTGCTGTCCAGCGATGACGGCAACGGGGGAACGCTCGAGCAACTGCGAGCTCCACCCTCTCCAAACCAGATCCATGAGGCGCAAAACCTCTACAACCATGTTCGCGCACTCGGCGTCGCCGCCACCCCTCTGCTGGTTAAGCCGCTGCTCACGGCCTACTGCGACGCATTTCTGCCATCCTTGCCATCAGCTATGAAGCTCGTGCGGGACATGTTGGACCATCGCTCATCTTCGACCTCTGTGAGCCGCCGAAGCAAAGACGCACGAGCATCCACGATCGAGATGACGACGATGCAGCCCGTCCTAGACGCCTGTATCAAGCTCAAAGACCTCTCCAGCGCACGCGATCTGCTCTCTCGGCTTTACGACGCCAAGATCCCCATTCACGCCAAGGACAAAGCGCACCTCATCCGTCGGCTCATCACCATCGCCACGTCCTGGCCGGAAGCATTCACCATCTATCGCTCCCTGATGCGCTTTCCCTCACCCACGGGCGCCCGTGGTCTGGACTTCCACGGCTACCACTCTGTCCTCTCCACTTTCACGACCCTCTCCTTCCCCTCTTACCCCGCTGCGCCACCGGAAGACCTCCTCTCCATCCTCGTCGACATGCGCTCCACCACCACCCCTCCCACGTGCAGCACCTACACCCTCCTCCTCGACTACTACGCCAAGCTCGCCATCCCCTCCTATCTGGGTGTGCATCTGACGCACGAGCACCTCAAGCGCGACACATCGCTCGAACCCGATCTGCCGCTGATCAACGCGCTGATGAACGCATACAACTGGGTGGGGGAGCCGGCGATGGTGGTTGCCATCTGGGATAATTTGCTTGCAACGCGGCAGGGGGTGGATGGGGTGACGCTGAGTGTGGTGTTCGATACGGCGGGGAGGCATGGGTTGTTGAGTCTGGCGAGGAGGGCGGTAAGGGATGGGAAAGGGGTGATGAGCAAGGGCGCGTGGGATTCGTGGTTGGAGTGCTTGGCGAGGTGTGGGAGGTTGGAGGAGGCGGTGGAGGTGGCGTTTGGCGAGATGAGGAGGACGTTGTTGCGAGAGGCGATGGAGAAGGGCACTCTCCCGGATCAGGATGGAGGGCTGACGGTGAATGAGCTGCTGATG
This sequence comes from Kalmanozyma brasiliensis GHG001, assembly GCF_000497045.1. Lineage (NCBI taxonomy): Eukaryota > Fungi > Basidiomycota > Ustilaginomycetes > Ustilaginales > Kalmanozyma > Kalmanozyma brasiliensis. The sequence continues at coordinate 1,855,740 of NW_015961970.1, read as the reverse complement.
AGGTCGAGTCAGGCAGCGGTGAGGGATAGGCAGGGACAGGTGGTGGGACCGGACGCAAAGACGCTCAGCACACTGCTCAAGTTCGCTGCTCGCGAGAGGGATCGGAGGAAACGACAAGCAGGGATGCCGCTGCTCACAGGACCAACGACAGCAGCATCGACCGCGAGGTCAAAAGGCACCTCGATCTGGCACACTTTGCGTGCGAGGATCCGCGAAGACTTCAGCTGGCTCTATCCTCAGGTCAAGCACATTGGCGAGGACACACCCGTCTAGACTCCCGCGCCATTTCTGTACACTGTTGTATTTCGCTGTGATCCGATACTACAGCTTCTTGTCAAAGTGACTGCCTCTCGCCTCGAGTGCCTGTTTGATGTCTTCTGGGATGTCGCACTTTTTGAGCTTGGTGTAGTCGTACGTCACACAGTCCTGGGCTGAGACAGCGACGATGGTCTTCTGTGCCAACGAGTAGGCTGCGCCTCGTAGCATGAACCTGTCCTTGCCGAGGGGAAGCTCGCATGCTTGACCGACCAAGATCTGTCATCGATTGCCAGCACACAAACCGAACGGGTCAGCACGGGTTGTCTCTCTCTTCGACCGTCGGGAAGGTGTCTACTCACTGTATCGGGATATACAACGGGTCGTCTGTATCTCACATTGATCCCAGCCAAGATGAAGCTCTTTCCGGTTCCCCTCTCGATCTCCTGTCTCCTCGCTTCGGGGAACTCCTTGGCGAGGGTGGAGGCGAAGAACATGCGAGCGCTCTCGAACCATCGGACGAAATGGACGTTGTTGACGTGCTGAAACTGGTCGTGATCGCCCCAGACTACGCGCTGCTCCCATACGGTTGAGGCGTCGTACCCGGCTGCGCTCAGGGCTGCGATGCCCGCTTGAACGTCCGAAGGTGTGAAGATTTGCGAAGAGGCCGGTCGGTCATCCTGGGCGTTCTTGAGCGCGGAGGCGGTGGTGAAGCATCGTGCTGTCGAGTGGACGCTGGACGGTGCGATACGTCGTGCGCCAAGCCCCACAGTGCGCGCCAGAGACGTCGAAGCCATCATCGCAACGAAGGTTAAGAGAGTGGACAAGACGAAGGTGATGTTGAGAAGAAAGATGGGCTCACGCAAAGAAATGATAGCCGAATTAGCCGGCAACACCAACACACGTCCCCCGCACGGGGCAAATACGTTTTGCCGCCCCGCTACGTCGAGAGCCCCTTTCCCCAACCTCATCACATCGAGTCAGACTCACGCTTCGATCTCAGACCAGGCATATCGCCCGCACCGCTGACACGCAACACAGCTGCTAGAATAAGCACAAAACGACTGTGTGTATTGACAATCAGAACAAGACATGAAAGAAGGGAAAACCCGTGTCGAAAGGTCCCCATAGGCCTCGAGTGGACTGGATGGAAGCAACGCAAGTGCTCCTTTGACGCAGACCATGAGTGAAGTGGCAGGATAATGCTGGGCAGGAGGGGAAAAATGCAATGGAGAGATGGGTGACGGCGGATGTAGCTTTTGAAAGGGATAGGGTGGGAGAGACGAGAGATCGTTGGCTGGTCCACGTCGTTGCGCGTTGATTCCTGGCTAGGCTGAAGTGGACAGGCCCGGAGGTCACGGATTGTGCAGATGCGGAGGGTATAGGCCAGACCTCGTCTCAGTGTGGACGATAGAGGGATTCGACGCGGGGACAGCAGCCGCTGCCATTCGCGCCATCGCTCAAGCCCAGATGAGAAGGCGCGAGTCCCAACTGCCCGTGCACAGCGCCATACCATCGGCGCTGACACCCAGACACGACACACGGTTCTCGTGCGCAGCGAGCACACCCACGCGCTCGCCCTTGAGCGTGTCCCAGACGTTGCACGTGTAGTCATCGTAGCCGGCAAAGAGGATACGGCCTGATACGGAGAAGCCGACCGAGGTGATGCCGCAGAGGATGTTGTCGTGGGTGTAGGTGTTGAGCTCACGGTCGGCTCGAAGGTCAAAGAGACGGCACGAAGCGTCGTCGGAGCCAGTGGCGAAGGCATCACCGTTGGGGAAGAACTGGACGGCGTTGATGTCGCTCTCGTGGCCGGCAAAGGTCTGCACTGCCTTGCCACTTCGGATATCCCAGACCTTGGCAACGGCATCGCAAGCACCCGAGACAAAGACGTTGGGGCTGGAGCTGAGCGAGATGCTCATGACATCACCAGTGTGGTCGTTGAACTCGGTGATGCGTGTACCCGAGTCAATGTCCCAGAGGATACAGCTCATGTCTCCGGACGAAGTGAGGATCTGCTGGTCATTGAGGAAACGACAGCAACTGAGGTATCCGGTATGCGCCGAGAGCTCCCTGCCGACCTTGATGTTGTTGGGGTCACGGCCACGAAGCGAATAGATACTGCAGATGTTGTCAAGACCACCGCAGGCGACCGAATTGCCCGAAGGAGCGTACGCGCAGGTCATGACCCAGGACGAACGGAGCGGGATGGCGTGAACCTTGTTGGTAGTGTAGGCGTCCCAGACGATGAGCTTTCCGTCCTGAGAAGCCGAGACGAGGTGACGCTTGTCGTTGCCCCAGTGCATGGCGTAAATTTTGGCGAGGTGGCCCTTGAGCGTCCGTCGTGGCTTCATGACGATCCTTGGCAGAGGCTCGATATCGTTAGCCATGGCGCGAAGGCTGGTGTCGGCCATCTGATCCTTCTTGGCGCGGATCTTCTCCTTGAGGCCATCGGCCTCGCGACGAGCGGCGGCGATGCGCTCTTGCAAGTCAGCTCCTGGTGCCGACATGGTGAGGTTGGTATTCGGAGGATGGAACCGGAAGGCTAGGGTTGGAGGCTGAGGTGCAAGGCTGTTCTAAACTTGAAGAGTGGATCGATCAATAGTGAGCCAATGAGGTGCCCGTGACAGTTTGATGCTAGTGGGATGGGTGCGGACGCTAGATCGAGACTCCCAAGGAAGGCAGGCAGTAGCTAAGCGTGGTGTCTAGCTGGGAAGACGAAGTCGTGACAAGGGGGTTCGATGAGGTCGGAAAGGATGCTGAGGGTGCTAGCAGCCTCTTTGGGATTCCGCGGATCGATGAGAGATGAGGGTCCGATTGGCCAGACTACGATGATGGGCGGATGGAGGAGGGACGCGGACCGCCCGTGATGTTGTCGAGGGACGAGAAAGTGGGTGGATGGATGGTAGGATGTCAGATCTGACCAAGACGAAGGTGAGAGGAGGAGGATGAAAGGGAGTGAGGTGTCGACTAGGATGGATCAGAGCTTGATGTGTGTCGAATGAATGGAAAAGCGCAATGGCAGAGAGAGACGGAAGCTGAGCAGCATGTGCTTGCCAGACGCGGTCAAAGCGAGGCCGAGATGAGAAAGGGGTCAGACAGCTTTGAATAATAAATTGAGCGAAGATCAGGTTAAACAGGCAGAGAGGCAGCAGAACACGCTTTAACCAAGGCCTGGTTCAAGCGCCGCCACGTTCAACGCCAACGCTCAGCCCTGTCAACCAGTCAGCAGCAGTCAAGACGCAAAGGAAACACTCGCGAGGGCCCCAGCGTCGAATTTCTCTTTAGAATAGGCAAGCACTGGGCAGCACGCAACTCAAATTTGGCGCAAAAGAGCAAAAAAGGGTTCGTCTCGACTCGACTCGACTCATGTCGCGGCGCTTGTCACAAGTTTGGCTTGGCTGCGCTGCGCTGCGCATCCACTCTCAGCCTGCCAAACGAGTTGGATGAGACTCGACCACACAGCCTTTTTTAGACTTTAGAAAATCGAAATTCTGTTTCCAAAGCAAGACGCAGGGCAGCCAGGCGCTTGCGACGACCGTCTCAGCGTGAGCTAGCCAGCCGGGCCCCAGCCCCCGTCTACACCCAAGCCAGAGGCCAGAGAGAGGGCCAGATGATCTGCGGTCAGCCCAGACAGCCAGCCCTGGGGTTTCGGCGTTTGCATTTGACATCAGCCATCCTTGCTGCGCTGCCCCACACCTTCTCCTGGGACTCGCCTCTCCTCAAGACGTCGGCTGAGCGAATAGGGTTTACCGTCAGAGGCAAAAGCGACTACAGATTCGTGTACCATTGGCAATTGTCCTTCTTTTTGATCATCTCGTGGGACTCTGTGACAGCGCGTGTGACGGCGCGAGACCGTGCTTGGCGTGAGAAAGAAAGGGGGCCGAGCGGGATGCTGTGACGGCTGCGATGGTCATCCTGGCGGCTCGCATCCGGGTGACCCCACCTTGTCGAATCTTCCGATCCATCTGATGGTCTAACATCTTGTAGCGCGGCCCACCCTCCACAGTCATAGTCACGTCTGGCTGGTGCGCAGCCCACCTCTCCCACTTGCAGTCGGTGCGTGAAATTCTCAAAGCTGGAATCCAAAGAAGCTCGAGACCATCACCTCTCTCTCTCTCTTTCTCTCTCTCTCTCTCTCCCCATCACACGACTTCAACCATCCGTCACACGGCTGCCTTCTGATCAGGAGAATATATGTGGGTCCTTTCTCAGAGCCACCATTCTCGCTCAGCTCGACATGTCCTCATCAAGTTAAGTTTCCAAGACAAGCTCATCCGGCAGCCCTGCTCCTAGGACTACAAGTAGCATCGCCAGAACCAGTCTCACCAACACACTACCCGGAGTGCTGCAGTCATGGCTCCGTCCCATGGACCGTATGGTCAATCACCAAACGCCCAACAGCGCCCAATCTACCTACCTGCCTCAGCCGCCAACGATCACCACGACCGAACACTATCCACACCCACGCGACCTTCGAGACCTTCCTCCGCCCTGCACAGCACATCCCGCAACAGTGCGGCGGCTTCCATGCTCCCCGCTCACAGTACCAGGATGGACGTCAGCGCATCTGGCTCCAGAGCACCTCGGCTGTCCCACGGCTCTCCTTCCGCCTATGAGCGCTTTGATGAAGTCGCTTGGATCGTCGACCTGAGCTCCCGCATTGGCGATGCGCTGGTCTCTCCAGCGCACACCTCTGTCAAGCCTTCCGATGTTGCATCCTCCTCCTCGCCGCACACACCACATGGACTCGTTCGCTCACAGAATCGCGTACGTCTGCCCCGACCCAGCAAAGAGTTCCGCGAATTACAGCAGCGCGTGCAGCTGAGCCGTGGCTCGGAGCCTTCTCTGGCGGCTGCCGACACCAGCATCAGCTCAGCCGCATCTCTCCGCTCCGACGCCCCCGACGCTTCCGCCATACAGTGGGCACTGCAGGCTCAGCAAGATTTTGATCGCCGCCGCGCTGAGCTGCAACGTTCACGACGAGGCGTCTTGAAGCATCTCGAAGACGGTCAGGAGGATCGGGACGAGGACGGCGATGAACTGCAAGCGGAAGCCGCATCAGAATCAGCTGTAGATCCAGCAGTCCAACGCAGCATGCTCGCTGCTCGCTCGCTCCAAGAACTGATCAATGTTGGCGGATTCCAGGCAGAGGACGACGATACCGCAGAGGCTGGATTGGCAAGTCTGCTCGACAGCGCCGAGGCACTGCCAGGAGGAGCTGCTGAGCTCGGTCCGTCCTCTCTCTTCGAGTCGAATCGAGCATCAGATGGCTCACTCGACATCGAGTCCATTCTGCAACAACGCGCAAGAATGGCCGCCGTCGACGATCAAGCTCAAGCCAGCACATCACGACCCACCTCAAGCATGCTCGATCTCTCACAGGCTCCTTCTCATCCAGTCAAACGACCCGTCATCGAGATGCTTGACCCTGAGACTTCTCCCGGAATGAGCCAAACTACGCGGCCAACCGACAGAGAGGCATCTGCATCCGGCGAATCCAGCCCGTCTTCATTGGACTCTCAGGGAGTGACCAGCGACCACCAACAGGAGCTCGTTCAGGCTTCACAGCAAAGATCTGTGCCACATCCGATGGATCAGATCGCAATCGTCGATGGAGTCTTCCAAATCATTCCAGCGCAATCGCATGCGTCTTTCGACCCGCGACAAAGTCCTGCCCCAGCTCTTCACGATGCCGAGGTGAGCGACGTTGAAGCTGCATCGGATGACGAAGACGAGGACGCAGTCGGGCACAGCCAAGAAGAGGAGAGGGATGATGCGTCGGAAGAGGATGGCTCCGACGAGGACGAGGACGAAGATTCGGAGGAAGAGGAGGACGACGAGGACGAGGACGAAGAGATGGATGACAGCGCGGAGCGGGGCCGTGCAGCCCCTTCCGCATCGCGACAGTATCACGACGGCTTCGGAGGCGTAAGCACTCGAGATCTGCTGTCCGAAGGTCCTGCTGGTGATGCCGACGAGCCCATCGTCTTGTCCGACTCGGAGGACGAGCCAGAAGACGACGATCCAGCCGGAAGCCAAGGCAAAAGCGAAGAAGACGACGAACAAGTCTCCGAAGAAGACGACCCAGATGAGCTCGCTCAAGACTCGGAAGACGAATCCGAAGACGACTCTCAGAGGTCAGCTGAAGCCGAGCAAGGTGACATAACTGTCCCGACGCACTACCAGAGCCCGTCGCTGGCGCAACAGACCCTTCGCGAGCAGGGTGATCAGGACGAAGACATGGCGGAAGACAACAGCGCGGAGCAGGCAGTCGGCATGGAAGCTCAACGGCCTGATACCTCCCACCCCGATGTCGACATAAACACCGTCGCGGACTTCAAATCGGACCGTCCCGGCGAGCTGATTCAGAATTCAATCTCGCCAGCGGCTGTCTCCGCCCTTGCTTCCGGCCTGCCAAACGGCTTTACGAGCGGAACCATCACTCAGCTGCCTGCTGATCTCGAAGGCGACGGTGTGCCCGACAGCGAGGTGGAGCCCGAAGAGCTGGACGACGATCTGCGCTGGTCTGACATCGAGGCTGACCAGGGCGATGACGACGAACCAACCGATGCTGAGAGTCTTGACCGGCTAGCATCCGCGGACGCTGCCTACCGCTCGATTCAAGGCTCACAGACCATGCCCGGCTTTGTTTCCGCCGCCCACATCTTGGCCGATATTCAAGCTACAAACGCTGAGGCCAAGATCGAGGACCCAGCAGCGGCGAACGACCTCCCGAGACACGATGAGGGTCCCATTGATCCGCAGTTGCTTGCCGACCTTGACGTCGAGGCAATCGCAGGTACGACCTCCACCGCCGACGATGCTGAGAGCGCAATTCAGGTCGAAGTGCAGGGCAACTCGGACAGCCAGACAGAGGCCGACATTTTTGACGCCTTTACTCGCCAGGACGCAGCATCAGAGCTTCGCGAGCCTCTCGACGAAGGCCAGAAGGACGGCGAGGATACGGCGACGGCGAGTGTCGACGCGGATCAGGAGAGGGACGTCGATGCACCGGGAGAGGCTGAATCGATCGCGCCGGTAATTGCCTTCCAGCCTGTCGAGGTCGCCCAACATGATGCCTCGGTCGCCGCTGGTGACGGAGAGGAGATCTCTCAGCCGGCAAGGGACGGCGATCAACCGACGGATATGATCAGCGAAGAACGAGAACAGCCGGATATGTCTCTCGACGCGCCGGTCCAAGACGAAGTCGGAGAAGTTCCGGACGGTCAGGCGATCGACAAGGTGGACGGTGCCTTTGTCTCAAATGACGAGGCCGTCGCGGCTGTCGAGACCCAACAGGTCTCCAATGCTTCTCCCCCTCATCCAGCACAAGAAGAGGACAGAGCCTCCACGGACCTAGAAGAGCCCGCCCAAAAGCCGGTCCTCATGCGCATCGAGAGCACAGATGTGCAGGAGGCGGACATAGAAGACAATGGCGAAGAAGAGGCAGCTCCCGAAGAGGCCATCATCCAGATTCCTAGCGCCTCCTCGCTCGCTGCCATCGCGGCGAAGGCTGACTCGGAGTCTGAGGCGGACGTGGCCGAAGCCGGCAAGATCGTAACGAGCGTGACCGTCGCGGACGACGACACGAACGGGCCCGCGCCCCCCGTCGACAACGAAGCTGCTAGCGGTGAAACCGAAGCCGTCCATGTATCAATCCCGCTCGAGGTCCTTGTCCAGGCGCAGGAGGAGGAAGCCATTCTCAGCGGCGATCTTGCCGATCGAGACAGCAGCATCGAGCGACAAGCGGTGCCTGCGGCAGTCGAGTCTCCCGTCGCCGATCAAGACGACGAGGCGCGAGTGCAGAGCGACCAGGATCTCGCTGGAGAGCCTGTCGAGGCGGATGCTGAGTTGCTGACAGAGGCAGCGACCGAGACAGAGGAACGCGCGCCACCATCTACTCTGGACGAGGTTGTTGCAACAGTGACAGGTCAGGAGAGCGTGGATGAGGGTTCCCAGCTTGCCGACAATCACGCACGCGACGAAGTTCCCAGCGGCGAGTCGCCAACAAGCATTGCCACTGCGGCGCCGACCGTCCCTGAAATCGAGGTGGAAAGGAAGGACGCCGAGGAGACGCCCGCCGCCGTCCACCCTATGCATTTGTCCCCAGTCCGGGTCCCGCCGTCGCCGGCTTCCTCAGATCGCCGATCGACCTCCAGCTTCACGCCCTCAGCCAATCGTCAAGGCAATCGTCACTTACACGGCACTGCCAAGCGCAGCTTCTTTGCGCAGGTCACCGAAGTCGCATCTGGGTTTGCCAGCAACCTGACTGCGCCTCTTCGTGCCATCCCATCTTTGCTTCCCATTAGCGAGAAGCGGTCGGAGGAGACTCGCGAGAGCAACGAAAACGCAGACGACGCGGCGCCCGTAGAGAACGTGGCTCAAGACGATGTTCCAACCGAGAGCCAACGACAGACGACCCGCTCGCGCAAACCTGCAGAGGCTTCCAAGTTCACCATGAACACGCGCTCTCACTGCATCTGCCGGAAATTGCAGCTGACCAAGGTAGAGGGCGCTCCGGTCTTCATCGTTCCAGGCTGCTCCATCGACTACCAAAAAGCGCAAGCCGAAGCCGCCACAGACCTCGGTCCTACAGACGAAAGCTTGGCTGAAGAATGGCTCACCGTCGATCCGGACTTCCTTCCCATGGACGTGCACCACATGCTCAGCCGCGTCATTGGTCTCCAGTTTCTCAACGAAGGCATTTGCGTTGAGCCGGGCTCCTCGGCGGCCGAGATGGTGTTTGCTGGATGGGATCTCGACGAAGATCTCGTCTCGTCTCGTGATGAGATTCAAAAGCGCGATCCGGACATGGAGCCTGATCTTGTAGCTGACGAGCAGGCTCCAACGGACGCTTTGAAGCAAAAGGCGCTTGCACACCAGACGGAGGATGACGCTGACGATGCAGATCCGACGCAGACAGATGGTGCTGCCACAGTGGAGGCCGAAACTCTCGACGATGATATGCAAAGCCAGGAGCCCGAGACACCTTCGCGAGCCATGAGGCGAAGTGCGCGTCACCGACGAAACAGCAGCGTCGCATCGACGTCGTCACCTCATCGGGCACCTCACCACCCAGACGCGAATAGCCCCAATGCCGACTATCTTCCTGACGACGAGAGGCGTCGTCTGCTCAAGGATAGGCACCCAGCAACGCCGGCGCGTGGCGATGTTTCCATTGCATCGCTCGAGGAGCAATTCCAAGCCGACGAAGACACGGAGGACGTCAAGGCAGATGGTCCTGATTTCACGAGTGGGGCCGAGCAGGAGCTTTCGTCGCCCAGGGCAAAGGGGAAACGCAACCGAGGCCGAAAGAGCCAAGCCACGACCAAACAATTCGCACAAGACGAGCGAGGGATGGAGCCAGGTGATGCTGAGCTGCCTTTGGAGGGACCCAAAGCCAAGAAAGCTCGCGGCCGTACATCAGCCGCTCCTGGAAACGTTGCGGCTGACGAAGCTCCTGTCGACGATCCCAAGGACGTCGAAGAAGCTGCGATGGTTGAAGATGCCCTCGAGCGCGCGGTTCCTCCACCGAAAAGGCCTCGCCGTGGCCGAAAGACGCAAGAAGCGGCCGATGCAAACGGGCAGAAGCAGGAGACGAAGACCGGCGGAGAAGAGGAGTCAGACAAGCCACAGAACGGGTCGAGGAGCACGCGTTCCGTCAAGGCTAACGAGGAACAGGCGTCGCAGGAGACCGACAGCAAGCCCGAAGACGAAGCTGGATCGGAGGCAAAGCAGCCGCAGAAGGGACGACAGAGCGGCAAAGGAGGGAGAAAGCGCAAGCAGTCTGTTGATCAGGAGGAGCCCGATACCGCCACAGAGGCAGCGACACCTGTCGGGAAGGTGGCCAAGGCCGACGATGCAGACAGTGTCAAGGCGCAGCCACGCCGTAGTCGTCGGTCGCAGGGAGGCGCGTCTGCGCAGAGCCCGAGCCCTAGCAAGGCGAGCCCGGGCAAGGCCTCGAAGCGCAAGAACATCCTGAAGCTCAGCTGAACGCTGGCGTCAGATCTCAGGGACACAGAAGTCTTCCAACCATATGCACTCAATGCACCTTCACATGCGCTTCTTTGTCGAAATGCGAGCACGAAAGGCGGTTGCTCACCACGCCTTGCTTGAATTTTCTCCTCGAGGTCCGTGCAGTGAAAGCTCGGTCGCCATGAGTAGCTGGAGAGCATGCGAGCGTTCCGGACCTCGGACGACCTTGTAAGCCAAGCAAACGGCTAAACATCGTTCCTGGCCGTGTTTTCCGGGCGAGATCGCTTGGTTTCGAGAAGCTCGTGTCTCTGTGACTACAAGTTTTACGCCGTGCGACGATGTGACGATCGGAGAGGAGCGGAGCCGGCAGCTTTGGATGGTCTGTTTCCACTTGGCGTTCTTGAAGACAAGAAGCTACAATCTCCTTCTCTATGAGCACGATGGCACGCGACGCCAATGGCTACCATCTTGTCACATCCTTGCCTCGTGCCCCGCACTCGACTAGTGTCGTGCCCCTGACACTCTTGTTCTTCCGCCTTCTCTCTGCGTGTGATTGCTCGAAGAAACTACGCTTGGCAACTCGTCACTTTGGCTTTCGCGGCCAGAGCCGCTAGACTTGAAGGCGTAATAGGACGGCGGATCACAGCGTCATCGCTCTTGAAAAGGAGCCGGCAAAACTTCGAAGCTTGGCACACAGCGAGAATGCTTTTGGCTCTTCAAAACGACGGAGAGGATGGGCGTTTTTCTGTTTACAGCGCGTCGCCCTCCTCTACGATTTCGACGACGTGGGCGGATCAAAGCTGGCGAGGCTGAGCATGATATAAATGGATCGAACTTGACACATCTTTGCCTCGCGAGGAACGGACTTCTCAGGCTCCGATCGATCGAAACAGCGGGTCCGCATCCTCATCACCGACAGTGCCTTCAGGCCTGAGCGGCCAACCAGTTGGACTCCACTAGCAGATCATCGTCGGATACCCTTCACCTCTTCCTGCTCGCTATGGAAGGGGATGTGGGACCATGGCCAGACGGCCTTGACCGTACGGCAAGCGCTTCGCAGGGCGATCCAAAGTCAACACCAGCCAAGCGACCCGCGACCTCGATGGAGACAGACCTTGCAGCGTTTTCTACCCTGCCCATCGGCTCCACTCTGGACTTCACGCAGGCTCTTCAAGCCTTTGACAGCGCCAACGGAGCCCTTTGGACACCTCTGGCGGACGACCGTGCAAAGAGCCCACTTGCGTCCGACAGCGAACATTGTGCCCAAGCTGTTGACTGCGAAGGGCCGCAGCATGTGGCATACACAGGACTGCCTAGCGAATGCTTCAGATGCCCTGATCCCGACAAGGACGACACTGACTTGATCCAGACCAAAGTGACAGATCGTGGTCAGCTCACGGAGGGGAAGCGAACTCGCAGTCTTCCGAACGTCATCTTCCCCCTCGGCATGAACCTATCTGCTGGTGCTGCCACGCAATTCGACGACGGTCTCCGCCATGCCCGTTCCTGTGATGCTCTGCCTGGGGGCTCTATGCCCTTTTGCTCTTTCTCAACATACGATGGCCAGCTAGGTCCAGCCAGGCCTGCTGCAGAGCCACTGAGAAACAGTGTAGAAGTGGATACTCCGGAGGCCTATCGATTTGGGTCGAGTACGAGTCGAGTGGCAGCAGGGATCGACCGACAGACAGTCAGGCACGACGTTATCACATCGAGAGTCGAGGTGCTGAATCTCGCCACCGTTCCAACCTCTGCGCCAAATCTCGCAAAGCGGGACCTATGCTTGATTGACGCTGACATCCTTGGAGCCGCTGCGACCCAGCAAGAGAAGCTAGGTACGACCTTCTCTGGCCACTACGGTATGACCAACATGAATCACACAACACAGCTTGACGTCAGCTCGCGCGATGAGCTCATTGGATGCCAAACTTCTGCTGGCATCGAACACAATCCGATGTGGGGCTCGGCAACCTATCACGCGCAGTCTAGTTTCGAGAGCGACACCGCAGGAGCTTACATGGGTGGCAGCAGCGGGCAAGGAAGTTTCATGGCGACTTCGAGTACAAGTGACGCTGATTCGAGCCAATGGCAGCAACACTCGGCCTGGCCAACCACAAGCCCTTGGCAGCACCAGAACGGCGAGCCATCACCGCAGGACGGCCTCGTGGAAGCCAAATTCAGGAACGCCAGCGGCTACGAGACCACCACCAGCGGAACACAGCGCGCAGAATTGTTCGAGTCAAGCCTCGGCCGATACGACGGTGTCATCCGCCCTCGAGAAGGAACAGCTACACCAGCAGTGACGTATCCCTATACAGTCTCTTCCAGCAGGGTCACCAGCGGAAGCCCAGGAGTGGGTCGCATGGAAGAAGGATGCATCGGATCGAAAAAGCGCGTCTGGTTTCGAGCACCGAACGGACAATTTGCCTCTGCGACGAGAGTGACCTCCGAGGTCTTGGCGGCAAACAGTCCCGGCCAAGCAGGACAGTCGGGCTCCGGGACCAGCTCGAGCATCCGACGCATCCGCAGGCGACGAAAGTCGGAAGAAGTTGATCGCAAGTACCGCTGCGACTACGAACGTTGCGACAAGGCGTACGGCACACTCAATCGTGGGTACCATCCACGCTTGCACGCGTGGCGATAATCAAGCGTAGTCCTTTTCTTCCTCGTACTGACCAGCCTTTGCCTTCACTGCTCCTCTTCCTGACGCCGCATCCTGGATACACTTCTCTTTGTGGGCGATGCACCAGATCTCAACACACACCGCGCTACCAACGGCCACGGTCCGCGACTCAATGCAGTGGGTGAGTGGGTGGCATGTTTTCTTTTGGCAGGACTTGGATTGACACGCTGACGCGACTCTCCCTGGTCTATGCCCCGTTGTCCGCTCAGGCTATCGACGGGCTTTCGCTGAGTGGCAGAGTAAGCAGCAAGGAGACCAGCAAAGCTAGGCAAGCCGGGCTCCGTACGCAAGGCGGGTTGCATTCACAGAAGGGCTGATCACGATCAGAGGCCCGCGGAGGAGGACGACGGAGCTAAGCCAAGCCAAGGTGCGGCGATGCATGGAAGGATCTAGGCGGAGTGACAGGAGGAGTGACAGACAGGATATGGAACGCGAGGCACGATAGGCCCATATGGCAGCTGGATGCAACGACAATTCGAAATGATGGCTCTTGTTCATATTCGATGCCTGATCTGTTTGTGGCCTTTGAAGCGCTTCACGGGCCGGATCATGACCGAAGACCGGTAAGAAGTTTTGCCTAAGTCCGAACTGGAAGAACCTTGAGGCGCAGAGAACTCTAAAATTTCTCGAAATTTGGGCTTTGAAGAGCACGCAAACTAACAGCGTCATGTCACACTGAGCAAAGTATAGCCGAGGCACGAGCCTCCACCAAGAATAGCCGCAAAGAAAGAAACGACGACGACCTTCCTCATCCTTCATTGACTGATCCGGCTGAGTGAGGCAACAACTATATAGTACCGGTTTATCTTTGCCGTGCTAGCCACCAATTCTCATCCATCACAACGATCCGCACCAAGTACATCGCACCGCGACAATCAGTTGCATCAAGCACACCACTACTTCATTCTCACATCAAATTACACCGTCTATCTCGGTCCCATCCTCGAAATGTCGCTCCCGTCCTCGCACAAGGCCGCTGTGGTACCCGAAGCCGGTGCTCAGCACCAGGTGACCGACCGTTCGCTCGCCCCCCTCGCTGCTGACGAGATTGCCGTCAAGGTGACCGCCACGGCCATCAACCCGGTCGACTGGAAGATCCGCGACTACAAGATCTTCATCACCGAGTACCCTGCCGTTCTCGGCTCTGATGCTGCCGGTGAAGTCGTTGCGGTCGGCTCCTCTATCACCAGCCACAAGCTTGGCGAGCGCGTCTTCTTCCAAGGCATCCTGGGCAAGTACGACTCGAGTACATTCCAGCAGTACGTCAAGATCCCCGCTGCCCTTGCGGCCAAGACGCCCAAGAAGGTCTCGGACGAGCAGGCGGCCACCTTCTGGGTCGCCGGCATGGCCGTTGCCACGGGTCTCTACCACAACACGGGTCTCGGCCTCCCTGCTCCCTGGGACAAGAACGGTGACGCCGTCGGTAAGGGCAAGACCGCCATCATCCTCGGTGGATCTTCCAGTGTTGGTCAGTACGCCATTCAGTTCGCAAAACTCTCGGGCTTCGACCACATCCTCACCAGCTCCAGCCCAAGTCACTTTGACTACCTCAAAACTCTCGGTGCCACCATCGTCCTCGATCGCTCCAAGGCGACCTCTGCCAAGGACTTCACCGACGCCCTCCCCTCGGGTACGAGCGCAGAATGGGTCTACGACTCCATTTCTTCCGCTTCAACCCAACTCCTCGCCGTCCAAATCCTGCAGTCTCTTAACGGCGGAAAAGTCATCACAGTCATGCAACCCGACGCAGAAGCCACCAAACAAGCCGCCAAGGACGACGAAAAGGACGTGGCGGTCACCAACATCTTGGGTCTCGGCAGCCACCCTAGCTACCGGTACGTGTCGGAACCCCTCGCTGCCCATGTCGGCGGCGAAGCTGGGTATGTCGCCGAGGGAAAGGTGCACTTGAACAGGCCGCAGGTGGTGGCAGGTGGTTTGGGAGCTGTGGAGGAGGCGCTCAGGTTGAACAAGGAGGGCGTATCTGGGGTCAAGGTCGTCATTAGGCCTAACGAGGCGTAATTCGGAAGGTGTGCTGATCAATGCATGCTATTGTACGATTTGGATGTGTGAGTGGGTTGTCAGAATGTGTGTGTGTGAGGTTCATCTCAAGCGCTGAGAGTGTGGTTAGGGGATCATCGTTTGCCCTGTGTATGCCGTGGAGTGGGCGTCCAACCTCGATCCCCGATCCTCCTTTCCCGACTTGTGCTAGTGCGGTTCGACATGGGGCTCGCCACGCCCTGACCAGCCAGCGGTGTGCCGCCTCTCGTGCTTCGATCCAACAGCGCCTTACCCGCAGGCGTCAGCCCTCCCTTTCGAGATTTCGGACTGGCAAATCCTCGCGCCCTCAACCCCGTCAATCCACCATACTTCGCCTGGCCATAGGGCGTCATCCCCCCCTTTGGCGTCGCAGTCAATCCCTGCGCGACCCTCTCCCTCTTGCTGTACTGCGGCAGCTCAAATCCGCCCGATGTCTCCGCACGTCGAGCCTTGATCGCATTGTATACGCGCAGCTCGTCCTCACCGCGGCCGTGCTGCGGGGTGGAGTAAGGCGTGACGAACCCGTATCCGTTCACTTTGGGTGTTTGCTCTGAAGTCGAGAGGGAGCCCGCTCGACCACGTGCGATGGCCGCATCGACACGCGTGCTGCTCGGTGACCAGGAGGGATCGCTTTCGTCGACTTCGCTCGCTGTAGGTGCAGAGTCGTCGAAGCGGAGCGCCGCGAAGTTCGTACGCGGTTTCGGATCGGGTAAGGTGGCAAGGGGAGGGGCACGGAGATGGTCTTCGTTGGCATCTGCGTCGTAGAGGAGCGCATTTCGAGCTGTGTATTTCCTTCGATTGAGGCCGGTCGCTGGTGGACGAGGGTCAGAGCGCGGTTCGGGGACCAGGACGAGATCGTCCATCGGGTCCTTCCCGCTTTGCTTCCGCTTTCCCTTCTCCCCAACGTCGCTGCCTTCGATGAGCAGCGTCGGCATACCCTGCTGCAACAGCTTCGGATGGTCCGGATTGGCTTCGATCGCAAGCTGCTTTCCCTTCAACGCTTCCTGCTGCTCCGTAGCGACGATCCGCTTGCGGTTCTCGGCAGACGCTTTCTCGCGTGCGAACAGGTGGGCGTGCTTGCGTTTACGCTCTTGTTTGTCCCGATCGAGCAGCTGGGCGAAGCTCGCGTTGTCTTCCGACGTGTACTGCGCCTGGAAAGACGCGAGGGAGAGGTCGAGGTTCGGAGTGATGCCTGAGGGCGGTTCTGCCGTGTCTTCGTCGTCGACATCGACCGGTCCGGGAGTGGAGAGAGCCGGTGTGAAGGTGGGGTTGAAGACACGCGATGAGCCCGAGGCGATGGGCGTATCATCCCACTCTCCCTTCTCGCTTCTCGCGCTTGGCGTCGCACGAGGCACATCCCTTCGACGCAATTTCCTCGGCATTCCTTCCGCCTTCCCACCGTCGAACCTCAACAACCGGTCCAACGCATCTCGAATCCGCACTGAATCGCCATCCTCCACCGCAGCCAAATACGCATTCTCCGCCGTAATCCGATCGAGTTCCGGGAAGAAGTCACGCTTGATGATGCTCGACAGCGCCGATGTATACTCGTCCTCGGTCAGGATGGCCTGCTGGCGAAGCGACGTTTGGCCCGCCTTGAACGGGATCAGCGGTCCCAGTGTCGAGGGTGCATGGTTGTGCGAGGGATCGAGACGAGTGTCTACGGCGGCTGTTCTAGGTGTGGGCGGCTCTTTGCGTAGTGGCATCGAGGGATGCCGACCTGCGACTGGACGATGGATCAGGTCATGGAGGGTATTGTGTATGGGTGAAGAAGGATGAGAGGCTCAGCCAAGTTGTTCGAGGTGGAGTGAAGGTGGACCCTGAAGTCGTAAATCTGACATTCGAGATGGATTTTTTGGCGTCCCGCCCGCCCTTCGAGGTGCGCTCGCTTCATTTGCGGACATGCTGGGCTGTTTTGAGGTCATGCAGTCTCACGTTGCTCTCACCGCTCTTTGGTGACTTCTTCCGAGAACAAGGATGATCGCGAAAGCGCTCCAGAGTGTTGGTGCCAGGGATGGTGCGGAGGACGCAGCGACATTGTCGTGCGAGAAAGGTGGTGATTGCAAATGACGCCATCTCGTTAAGCCGCCTCGTTAAGAACCTTGTCGAGGGGTCAGGTGGCCTGCAGGTGAACCTAAAGCTGTCTTGGCCAATTAGAGAAAATGTGAGGCAGCAGAGCGGTCACAGTGGCGAACCAGATTTCGTCAATTTTCTGAGGATTTCTTTTGGGGCAGCAGGTCGCGGGCCATTTTGACTCAGAACTCCACGCCGCACAACGAAGCAGCAGCTCACTAAGGGTCCCCCTCTAAGCAAAGACCGTTGAAAGTCGGGGAGAGAGAGCCGACGAGGCGTCAACGACGATTTTGGCCGTATCAAGTCTATCATCGCCGCTACCTCACTTCCACATCCATCATCTCATACCACTCGATCCCACTCCATCGTCACTCGGCTTCACCTTCGACACTAGCATCCATCGAGCTTCGGACCTTTCAGCCCGTTGCGACCCCATCATAGCCAAGCTGTTCGCCCATCTCTCATGACAATGACCACCAATAATCTCAATCAACCCAGTCGATTCCCCGTCAGCTCCCTCGGCGCAGGTGCTGGCTCCGATGGGGTCCCTCACTCGCGCAACTCCATCGCTGCTGCTGGAAACACTGCTGCTGGCTACCCTCGTGGCCAGCAGCAGTCTACCACGTTGAGCACCGTGGTCAAGTGGTGGTCCTGACGTCCTCAAAGCAGAAATGCCTGGATCCACTCCTTCTACCTTGCAGAATCCAGGTCGAAGTGCACCTGTGAGAGGGGTCGCTTCGCAGCAAGCCTCATCGTCATCATCCCGCCACGACATGGCAACCGCATCATCACCTCGTCGATCGACCACGTTCGTCTCGAATCATCCTTCAACTTGGGACAGGCCTTACAGCAGCGGTGTACCAGCACCAGCTGTGGCTGTTCCCATCTTCCGTGCTGCTCATGCCACCAATGTCTCCGTCAGACATACCAACGCAGCGCATCTTCCCGACTCTCCTCCCGATACCCCGCCGCATTCGCCCGGCCTGCATCCCGTCCGCCTCCCTACTTTCATCGAAGCACGATCCATCTCGCAGCCGCAGCGAGTGTCACCAACGAGGCCCTCTGACATCTACCAGCGACCGTCAAACAGCTGGAGTCGCTCATCCGCTAGTCAGCAACGCGACGCAGACGACTCGATCGACGCCATCTACACTGGCCAAACACCTTGCGACAGCGAACTGGAAAGCGACGCCGAATCCGACGACTCGGACGCCTCCCAAGCCACGATTGACCAGCTCACCCAGGCAGCACAGTCGCTACTTCTTCACGCCGAAGCGAATCGCACCAAGTCACAGCATCCATATGCTCAGGAATCCGGTGTCTCCGCACATCGAAACGGTCTCAACATCGAGCTCATGCCCGCTACGCCCGAGATCAGTCCCGACAACGACGTTCGCCATCACGCAAAGAAGTCCGCCCACGCCTTCCTTCACCGTGTCTTCGCCGACGTTCCTCGCAACCTTGCCGTCGAGGACGCTGGCGTTGAACTCGTCAGTCCTGGCTGGAGTGGCGCCGTCATCAAGTCTGGACCTGCCGGTCCTGTCCAAGCTTCCACCTCGTTCTCCTCCACCAGCAGCAGCGACAGCTCGGCCGACACGCAGCGCACGCTTTACGTCAGCATGCCACCCGTCGTCGATGCTACGCTGCTCCGGGAGCAAGTGCTCGCTGTACTCGATGCTGCTAGCGAGAAGCTCGGCTGCGACTCCGTCATGGTCTGCCTCAACAAGGCCATGCGCGACTTTGCGTCTGTTCTGCATGGGCTCTGCTATGTCGGTGGTGCACTCGTTGCCGCTGCGAAAGGCGCGGAGCAGTTGGGCTGTGATAAGGTGCCCGACACGGATCCTAGTTCGGGCTTGCAGCTCAAGTCAGATCTTGTGCTCGTCGCTATCGAGTTGTAGGTCGATGCGTCTTCCCTCTTCTCGGCGAGCAGCGGGCCACCCGGCGCCGCTGCATCTCTCTTCCCATTCCAATTCCACGTCTTTTCCCGTTGGATCGAATCAATTCTGTCATTGTATCGTCTCTCTTCATTCAGTCAAATTGGTCTCATGTCATCTCTTCACACTCGGTCTGACTTTCTGTTTGCGACTGTCTTTAAGTGTGGATCGCTAGACCGCGCGCTTCTGCCAAATCTGCAGATAGCTCTCGCCCAAAAAGATCATCTGCCGATTCACCTCTTCGACCAGCAGATCCTGGATGGCGAACCACTTTTCGCGCGAGTTGTTGGTGTGCACCTGGCACTTCCAGCTGGCGTCCTGTCGGACTGTGCCTGGTACCGCGTCGTACACTACGTTGGCGACGAGGTCGTACATCTCGGGGAGACGTTTGTCGCTGCCGGGAGTGGGGAGGAGGGGTGCGTACTTGGTTACGTCCAGCCCCTTGATGGGGAAATTGACCAGCGTGGGATTGCGTTCTTCCTGCCCCAGGCTGTTTTTCGTAAATCGGCGGTAGTGGATGATGAGGAACGGCGGGAGCCGACGGAGGGCGTACCGTGTGAGTGCTGTGCGGGTTGGGTGGAAGCTACGCCCATCGTACTTGGCGAGGATCTGGGAGATGGTGATCTGGGGCACGATCTCGTTGTCCGTCGACCCGAGCACCGGGGGTGGTGGCGGCAGGTCCATCGCTAGTAGGAAAAACGGCGTGTCTCGCTTGGTGATGCTGAGAGCGGGATCGAACCGTGCGTGTCCCCTATCGTCCGTCTGCCCGCTCGTCAGCATCCGCTCCCCTTCCGCAGCCACTGACGATGCTGAAGCTGCCCCTTCCTCCGGCTGTGCCAGAGCCTGCGACTCGACCTGCACAACCCCTTGAAAACACCGACTGATAACACTCTCTCCCTCGCCCCGTTTCCTCTTTCCCCTCCCACCAGTAAGGTCGAGGTGCAGACGGTTCAACAACCAACCCAAAAACTCCACCGGATCCGCCTGCTGTCCCAACCTGAACCGGTTCCCGCTAACAATCGCTACTTGCTGCAAGAACTCGTGCGGCGACACTTGCGCCTTGAACGCCCTCGGGTTCCACATTTTGCGCACCAACGCACCGAACCTCCTCACCAGCTCGCTCTGCCCTTCCTCTTGCTGGAGCAGAAAGTAGTCCCTCACCTCCGGCACGTGCGAAATTGCTTGCACCACCACATTGACATAATCGTTCCCCGCGATGTTGTTCAATCCCACAAAGCCAGGCCAGTACTGCTCTCCCGCGAGATCGAACGCCGGCCCCGCATCCACCTCCTCGATCGTCCTCCTCGTAAACGTCGGATTCAACAGATATCTCACATCCGCCAACCCCGCCTGGTTCTCCTCCGGCACCGCATAGTTGTCCGGCAGAATGTACGCCTGTCCGTTACCCAGGTGCATAAACACATGGTGCGCCTCATCGATACTGTGCAGATAGGCGTACGAGCTTCGTCCTCGACCCTGGAAGTACTTGCCGCACACCAGACACGCATAGACGTTGAGGTTGGACAGCGAGATGCTGCAGAGCTTTTCAAAGTCAAAGTCGAGCAGATGGCGATTGATCGTGTCGAGGTAGAGGGCGTGGGTTTTCTTGGCTGGAGTATGGGTAGGCAGCTTGGAGGTGGATGCTGTGGAAGAGGAGGAAGCGAGACGCGTCCAGTAGGCGGCATCTTGTACGTCTTCTTCGTCATAGGGCTGGTCCGGTGGCGGCGGTGGTGGTAGGGAGGGTGGAGGCGGTGGAACGATGTCGCTGTTCTGAGCTGACGTCTCTTCTGGCGGCGGTGGAGGGGGTGATGCTCCGGGTGAGCCTGGAAGGGGCGCAGGTGGTGGCACATCATCCTCTGGCGGAGGCGGAGGCGGCATGGCTTCCGCCACACGCTGCCGCTTCGTTGGCGGTATTGATGCACCCGACATGCTCACTGGCTGCTGGTGATGGATGGCAGGATGGCGGAGGAGCGAGAGAAGAATAGGTCAAAGTGTTGGTGTGTTGAGCGGCAAGCGCGCCATGACCGAATTCCGAGCCTCCACCTTCGTCAAATCGGGGCCGATTTTCACACTCTTGACCTGATCCCGTGGCGACATCTTGAAGGCGCTGCTGCACGTCGGTGCTGACCTGACTTTGGACGTGTGGACCCATCATCCAGCAAGTGTCCTCGAGCGCATCACCTGTGTGCTGCGAAAGGAGTCGTCTTGGTTTGAAAAGCCACTACGCTTCATTTGTTTTTTCGCCGAAGCCCTCGCAAAGCTCGTGCGAACCTCGAGCGAGCCTCGTGCGAGCCTCATTAGTGAGAGTACGAACACCAGAACAGGGAAGGGCGCGATGCAAGAATGGACATGGTCAAGCGCACTGGTATGAAGACCTTGCACACGGCACATGACTCAAATGGGCCGTGAGAGCAGCAGAGTCTCATACAGAAGAGCGTCTCCAGCGATAGACGTGGAAGAAAGCGACTGTGACAGAGTGCATCGTCATTGACAGAGCCCGAAGAGCATCGTCAACGACAAGAAAGACATGAACTGCGAAGAAGTCCAAGGAAGTTTTGTGCATGGTTATCGACAGAAGTGGAAGAGCAACGCCCTTATGAGAATGCGTTATCTCTGACATAAGCGGCAGAGCACAGACAGAGGAAGGAAGAAGTCGGATGAGTTCACCAGGACATGTAGGAGCGCAAAATCATTGCCATTGACACAAGTGGACGAGCATCATCGTTGAGTGAAGGGGAAATGTGAAAGACGTCGAAGATCGAAGAGCATCGTCTCTGCCACAAGTGGAAGAGCATTAGCTGGAGCATCAGCTGGAGGCCATCGACGATGAAAGCAGCTGCCCGCGTAGCTTCAGCAAGATCACCTACAACTCTACCCGTCGCTAGTAGAGATTGCACTCGCCCACCCGCAAGGCGCACCACAGCGGCTGCAACGGCTCAGCCCTGACCCCCCTCGCGACCAGCCTCCACCTCAACTCCAACAACCTCTCCAGCGCCTCAATAGGCTCCCTCTTCTTGCCATTGGCCACCTCGCCGCTCCACCACACCTCAGCACCCGCCGCAGCCCTGGGCCAAACCTTGACATCCAGATTCTGCGCATCAATCTGCTCGCTCCAAACAGCGCTCTCGCCTCCAACAAACCTCTCCCTCACCCCTTTGAGGCCAGGATTGACCGCTGTGGCATTAGCAATAACCACCGAGGGATCGAAAGAGTACGTCTTCTGCCACGAAACATAGGGGCACCAGTTGTTGTTGGTCGTGTTGCCCAAAAACACGGGCCCGCCGCAATCCAGATAAAAGAAGGTGTAGGGGGCGAGGACGACCTTGACATCCGGATTGTTCTCGATCGCAATCCCAGCGTTGTTGGGATCATTCCAAATGCCAACCAGCGAGCCCTTGCCCAGCGTCTTCGCGACAGTAGGGAATTTGACCGCCATCTCCTCCCACACCACGCCCTTCTTCCCAGCTGCCGTCGTGACATTGGTCACCACCGCCATAAACTTTGCGAGGTACGGCTCCATCGCTGCCTCACTAGACAGGTTCCAGCAGTGGAAGTTGGGCTCATCCCCTCCGGACGAGACATAGACCGACTTGGACAGCGAGGCCGTCTTGCGCAGCAGAGTGCTGACAAAAGTCTTGATCGGACCAGGGACCGTAAACGTGCCGACATCGGTGGTGTTGAGGGTGGTACCGTTGGAAACCAGCCTTAGCTGGCCAGACGGCGGTTCGGCTGCAACACTCTGCCAATCCGGTCGATTCGGGCATGCCATCAACTCGCCCCCACCCACCGCCTGCACACCCTCCAGCATGTGCGCAGGCATATCCGTCTCGATAATGACATTGATCCCCCTCGCCGCAGCGTAGTCGATGATATCTTTGATGTCGGCTTCGGTATACACCATCCTCACCAGCTGACCATCAACATAGGTCCAGCCATATGACCCCTTGTCCGCAAGAACGCTGAGCTCCCCCTCAAACGCAAGAGGCCAAGAGTGCGTGTCCGTCGCATGCCAATGCAGCTGGTTGAGCTTGACAAACTGCATGGTATCGATCAACTTGCGAATTGTTGGCAGATCAAACCAGTTGCGCGAGGTGTCCAACAGCAGACCGCGGTACGGATAAGCCGGTCGATCCGTAATGACGTTGGGCACATTGCGAATGAACCGCTGACTCTTTCCACCTTGGGGAGGCAGGCTGTAGATGAGCTGCAGCAGCGTCTGCAAGCCCCTCAAAGCACCTAGAGCCGTGTACGAAGTGAGTCGGATCGAAGAGCCATCCTGCGGAACGTCGATGCGGTACATTTCGGCATCCAGAAATCCGAGGTCGGCAGGCGCGCTCTTGTCCGTTCGCAAGTCGAGTGGCTTCGACGAGACCTTGTAGTCGACCTCCTTGATGGCGCGA
Organism: Kalmanozyma brasiliensis GHG001; assembly: GCF_000497045.1. Lineage (NCBI taxonomy): Eukaryota > Fungi > Basidiomycota > Ustilaginomycetes > Ustilaginales > Kalmanozyma > Kalmanozyma brasiliensis. The sequence continues at coordinate 1,832,383 of NW_015961970.1, read as the reverse complement.
TTGGCTATGCTGCATGCGTTGCTCCACACCTCGGCCGTCTCGGTGTTGGCGGTCGCTTGGTTCTGTGTGGTGTCATCGAGCTGAACATCGTGAATCGCCTTGAGTCTGCCCTGGAAAGGCGCTTGCAGCGATCGAGCCTCGAGGGGAGCTTCAGCAATCTGCTTCTTGGCGCAAGGATTGGGCGTCGTCTCAGGCATCAGTTCGAGCACCTTGATCTGCACCCCGCTGATGAGCGGTGCGGCGTTGACAGCGGCCCGGTCCTCCTCGCCACGACCGGGAGTCAGGGGCCAAAGATCGATCGAGTTGGCTAGCTTAGTAGCTGCGACGATGGCATCGGTGAGGTCCGAGGGGACGCGCGTCTTGTCCGTGCCGTCCACGAGGTTGAACCGCAGGTCGCTCGAGACGCGAGCAAAGGATTGAGTCTTGTTTGCGCCGTAGAGCGCGGGTTGGGGCCAGATGGCGTGAGCGGAGAGTGCGGAGAGCAGACATGCTGAGACCAGCAGAGTGGTCGTGCGAGCCCACCACATTGTTTGCGAAAGAGCTGCTCAGCGCAGTACGGGGAGGAAGGAAGGGAAGGGAAGTTGGATGAAGGCGAGTAGGAGCAAATCAGGCGAAGCGAGTCGAGCCTATATACGTTCGTGAAGCGCCCCACCGTTGCGCAGACAGCGCTTTGAAACAGATGACTAGCGTGTGCGAGAAGCGTGGTGGGACCTTGCCTAAGCTCGGTGGGATGGTTGCATGCGGCGCACAATCAAGCCAGTCAAGTGGGCTGGTAGCGGGGCGGGGCCGACATGGCGGGTGCGCATGCATGAACAAAGGGGACCTGGCGTTGCTCGCTAAGTTTGCTTGATGAGACGACGTCTTCCGCTCGCACCGTAGCGCCCCTCGTGATGGTGGGACGAAGGGACGTGGGAGTATCAGGATCTCGGCCCGTCAATCAAAGGACCATGTGAATGTGACTTCTCAGATTTTAGTGCCCTTTTTTGACAGGTGTCGTGCAGATCGCGGCGCATGGACCCTGCTTTTTCGACATCTTCCACTCAACGCTCGGCCCGCTCAGGGGGCTGACCCACCAGCGCAGGAGTCCGCGTTCAACCTAAGTCAATGAATGTGCATTGCAAGCGAATGGTCACATGCACATTAACAAAGGGCAAGTGCGCAATACATGGTGGATACAGGCGAGCTGGCGGGTCGCCAGCGTCTAACTTAGTACGACTTTGGAAGTCCGAGGACGTGCTGGCCAAGGTAGTTGAGCACCATCTCACGGCTATAGTTGTGATGTCACATGATCGCACGAGGAAGAAAGAAGCAGGTCAGTACAAAACGTTGAAGGGCGACCGTGGCATCGTAACAGACTCGGAACATACCTGACTGGCGCGAGTCGTGGGACCAGACTGAAGCGCAAACGGAAAGCAAGTCGTCAAAGTGCAGTCAGCAATCTGCAGCACCATCCCGACACGACCCTCGACACGATACTCACATCTCTCTCAGCAGGCGCTCAACATGGAACTCCCTCGCGTATCCCATCCCGCCGAGCGTCATGACTGCTGTCTCGCAGGCCCTGAAGCCAGCTTCCGCCGCCATGTATTTGGCCGCGTTCGCCTGAGCACCCGCATCCGTTGCTCTATCATCGAACATCCTCGCCGCGGCATACGTGAGATGCCTCGCCGCTTCGAGCTCTGCCCAGCTCTTGGCGAGCGGATGTTGGATCGCCTGCATCGCCCCAATCGGTTTGCCGAAGACCACTCTCTCGCCAGCATACTTGACTGCCCTCTTCAGCGCGGCGTATCCCGTGCCGAGCGCTTCACCTGCGAGCAAGCATCGCTCGGCATTCATCCCATGCAGCACATACTTGAAACCCTTCCCCTCCTCCCCGATGAGACACGAGGCGGGAATCTCGAAGTCGTCAAACCACACCTCGTTAGCGTCGACCATGTTACCACCCATCTTGGCGATCTTGCGCATCTCCAGTCCGGGTCTGAGCTGCGCCTTGGCCGCATTCTTTGGTGTGTTCGGCAAGTCTCGCAAGGGCGCAAAGAATAGACTCAAGCCAGAGGACCGCGAGCCGGACTCAGGCTCCGAGGTTCGCGCAAGCAGCACCATGTGCGAAGCAACCTGCGCCGAAGAGGTCCAGATTTTGCTCCCGCTGACGACGTACTTGTCGCCCTGCTTGACCGCTTTCGTCTTGAGCTTGAGCGTCTCGGATCCCGTCGTGGGCTCCGTGATGCCAAAGCAGGATCGGATTCGACCGTCGATCATCTTGGGCAGCCAGTGAGAGTGCTGATCTGGACTGGCAAATTCGATGATGGGCATGAGCGGGTAGATGTTGGCGTGGATCGACTGCGCTCCCGCCACCGCCGCGCCCGACTCGGCGATGGTCTGGAGCATCACGGTCGCTTCGGAGATGCCCAAGCCTGCACCACCGAGAGACTCGGGCATGCAGATCCCGATCCAGCGCCCCGGCGAGAGCGCGTCGTACAGCTCATGTGGGTATTCGCCAGATTGATCCTTGTGCATCCAGAAGTTGTCGTCGAATTGGGAGCAGATCGATTGGATCGCTTGACGCACGTCGATCTGCGACTCGGTGAGGCCTTGCTCGGACATGCCTGTGAACTCTGCCGCTGGTCGACGGGCGATGCTGCTTGATGCGAAGGTCCTGCGGCTGTTCACTGTCGAGACATGCTTTGGTCTCGATGTCAAAGGGACTGCACTGCCCGTGGGGGACGTCGCAGGACCGACTTGCCGGGTGGCTTTCGAGACGGCTCGCATTGTGCAGGGAGTCGCCCTCATGAGCGCTGGCATGGATCCTGGCGCAAACATCTCGGACAAAGGCGTGAGATGTGCTGTCGTGATTGAGACCGTGATCTGTAACGGTCTCGAGGAGCTCCTTGCGATGGAGGAGCGGAAGGAACGTCTCGGCTGACATCGTCGGCAAGGGGAATCCGAAGAAACGCGGGGGATAACGCCGCTCAAAATGCCGCGCTGCACGGGTAATTACGCACGCACTCCACCGCACGCTGCTCCACCGATGTCGATTCACATCGAGAGCCATGCCTCGCCATCATCATGTTCGTTCGCACAAATCACTCATACACACCGTGATCCGAGTCCAATTCAAAGAATGAGCATTGCAAAAAACCAAAAGAATGTGATGATATCCTTCTCCCCTTCTACTTCCTGCCGAACAGACTCGGCAGCCTCATCCTGCTAAACCTCGAAGTGGCCGTGCTCAAAATACTCTTGTTCTCCGCCGGGTAGGAGCTCGATCCGCCTCCTCCGCCTCCGGCGCTCACCGACTCGCTAAACGTCGTCTTGGGCCTCTTGGGCTTGAGACTGAGCCTGTTGCCCGCGCCACCGGCCTTGCTGGGGCGCATATCGCTCTGTAGTTGACCGAGCACGTCCTCTGACTGCCACTCGGGCAGCTTCGACGCCAGCAGCTCGCAAAACAGCGGCTGGACCTTGCGAATGTGCTTGAGCGTGGGCGGCGCGAAGCCGACAGGGGGCTTGGGGTAGCGCAGTTGGCCCGCCTCCTCCTCGCCCGCCAGGTGCTGGTTGAGCGGGTCGACTTCGTCAAAGAAAGCCCAGGGAAAGTCGTACTTCTCGGTACCGCGAACGCCGTCCTCGCAAGCGCCGTCGTCGATCGTCTCGCCCGCGTCGGCCATGAGGTCGGCCATCAGCGAGTCGATGTCTGCCACCTCGCGGCGAGTCGTCTCGTCCAGCTGGACTTCCGAGACGCCACCTGGGTGGCCGGCTTCGGGCCGGCCGAGCAGGTAGTTCTTGCGAGCATCCAGCTCGTAGCGTACCTTTGTCCACTTGGCGTACCTGGCCAGCTTGTCCGCCTCGGCAATGATCTTCTTGACATCGGTATCGCTCAGACGGGCGTCCTGAAGGAGCTCCTCCAGGTTGACTTCGAGGTTGGGCGCGCGTCGATCGGCCGGGTGCTCCGGATCCGTGGTCGACAGCGCCATGTAGTCCAATCCGAGCTGGCACCAGTCCCAGAGTCGTTTCGAGATGGGAGCGCATTCGTGGAAGAGCGCATAGAGCGACTGCTCGTGGCGTGCGGCCAGTGCGATCCATCCTTCGATGCTGTTGTCGCCGCTCTTCTTCACCTCAATCATGTCGTCGATGAACTTTTGCAGATCGCCGAGTCGCTCGCTGAGGTTGGCAGCGTTAGCGATGGAACGGATGGCCGGGTAGAAGACGGTCTCGAGCGAGTCCTTGATGATGGCAGGAATCAGGCTTCCACTGGCGATCTCCACCGCCTGCTCTCGATCGCGACGCTTGAGACTCTCTCGGAGCAGCAGCTTGAGCAGCGCAAACTTGCGCGCACGCGTGCTCTCGGAGCCTTTCGCGTTCCACGTCGGCATCGGCGGACGGTCGGCCCCTGCTGGCGTCGTCTCGGGATACGCATAGTTGAGATTGCCGCGGTAGGGCGAAAGAGCAAAGCAGCGCTGCAGCTCGAGCACGTGGTTCTCGGCATCCTTGCCCAGCTTGCCGTCCGCCGAGATCAGGATGGTGGTCAGGACGTCTTCGCCGCGCTTCTTTGCCTCGCGTTGCATGTGTCGCGACTCGACTCGGTCTCCTCGGCGCACGTAGTCCTCGACCTTCTTGGTGAGCTCGGGGTCGTCGATCTCCTTGCGAAGCGGGACCACAAACTCCTTCTGGATGTACGCGGCCTCTTTGCCGATGACGTAAGAGAAGACGCGTTGGATCAGCGACTTGGCACCGCCTGGTCGAGCCAGCAACAGCGAGAGGATGCCCGAGATCATGGTCTCGGCATTGGCGTACTTGAGCAGCTGCTTGGCGCCCCAGTAGGGGGCCAGCGCATGGATGCCCTTGACCATCTTGAACAGGTCATCCGCGTTGGGCGCCGTGACAAACAAGGCGTGGAAAATGTAGGCAGCGTGGACACGAGCGAACTCGACCGAATTGCGGTACTGCGGCGGCAGGTTCTTGACGTTGGCAATGTCGAGGTACGAGATGACCTCTTCGAGACCCGTTTCGCTCTCGATGATGCTCTCCTTGAAGCCACACCAATCGCGTCGCACCTTGCTCCACTCCTTGCCGGCAGCACGCCAGTGGTCGCCGGCCTTGCCCTCAAAGAGCTGGTCGATTTCGTTCATCAAGTCGGAGTCAATACGCTCGGGACGGTCGAGACCACGCTTGACGGTGCCCTTGCCCCAGTTCTTGCCGACGCCCCACTTCTCGGTGCCGGGATCACCGACGCCAGGCCCTCGCATCTCCCCCTCGCCACGCACACCGACACCTCGAGCAACGAAGCTGCCTAGGTAGCGGGTCATGGCAAGGCCATACAGACGACGCTTGGAGATTTCGCCACGCTCGACCGAGGTCGAGAAGTTGCGCGCGGCCATCTCGTCGAAGAAAGGCTGGATGCGCTTCTGCCAGTACTTCTCCGGTGCTTGGTCCAGGCCAGGGAACGTGTGCAGGTGCACATGGAAGAGATGGCGAAGCAGGAGCGGTTCTTGCAGGTTTTCGGTCTCCCGCATGACGTCGTCGTTGGCGTAAGGGTCTCGAGCGGCACCGGCGTAGGATCCGGCATCATCTCCACGCTCAAAGGTCTTGACACGGGTCAACTTGGAGCGCTGGCTCGAGAAGGGGTAGCCGTACTCGGTGAGCGCACCGAGCTTTTCGAGCTCTTCCCACTCGCTCTGCATCTGCAGCATGACGAGCGCCTTGATCAGGTAGTGACGCTGTTGAGGCGTAAGCGGCCTGACGCCTGCACTGCGCATCTTGGGGCCAGTAGCGCCGTGGGGGCGACGACGGCTTGCTCGACGAGCTTCGGCCTTCTCTTCACGCTCCCGCTCTTGCTCCCGAGCCGCGATCAGGCGCTGTTCCTCGGCTTGCTCCTTTTCGCGAATGGCCCGATCGCGGGCCTGGGACTCTTCCTCTCGCTTGCGCTCGAGCTCGGCTTGCTTGGCCTCCTTGAGCTTGATTTTTTCGTTGCGCTTGGCCTCCTTGGCGGCGAGCGCAGCGGCGGCAGCGGCAGCGGAGGCCTCCTCTTTGGCTCTGCGTTTCTCGGCAGTGCGCTCTGCCTTGGCAGCTCGAGCATTGGCCTCGGCGGCTTTCTGCTCTTGCTCGGCCTGCAATTTCGCGGCTCGGCGACGATCCTTCTCCGCCTGCGAGCTGCGCTGAGCGGCGAGCGTGCCAGCACCGACAACGGCGGCTCCACCGGCCGAAGCTGCAAGAGCTGCAGCCGGCGTCTCACGAGATCGCCTCGGCGGTGCGACCACCTCTTCCTCTGAGGCCTCCTCTTCGCTCAGCTCGGATTCGCTGAGCTCGGAGGGCTCCGAGTCGGAGACAGGTCGGCCCTTTCCAGCAGCAGCTCTGGGCACAGCAGCAGCAGCGAGCGATTTGCGGGTGAAGTTCATGTAGCCCTTGGGCGCAGCACCACCATTTGCACTGGTAGCCACGATTTTGGAGTTGGAACGAGAGGCGGGCGCTCCATTTGGAGCCACGGCTGCTTGCCGGATGGCAGGCGCAGGCTTAGCAGCGGTCTCGAGTCCTCTTTCCGAGGTCTCCTCGGTGCTCTCATCATCCGAGTCGTCCTCCGACGAGTCTTCCTCGTCGTCGCTGGCGACCTTTGGAGCTTTCTTGGCCGAAGGAGCAGGAACGGCAACCTGCTTTCCATTCTGGACGGCTTTGGCGTTGCCTGTGACGATAATAGGAATCGCGTCGTCGTCGTGCACATCCGGAGCCTCGGGTGCGTCTTCGAGACGGCTGTCGTCGTCGGAAGAGGCATCGCTCAGCTCGTCCTCGTCGTAGTCCTTGGCCTTCTTGCCATTTCGGCGCTTCTTGTTGATAGCGCTGACAGCCACGGCACCAGTAGAGATGCCAGTGACAGCGGCGAGAGCGGCCTCTCGCGTCGACTTTGTGTGGGATACGGTTGGGCGGGAGCGATCGTCCTCTCTGGAACGCGATCGGGGTCGCGGCTGCGAGCGAGATTGTGTCTTGGCCTGAGATCGCGAACGGGCGACCGCGTCGGTGCGAGACATCATGGGAAGATCTTCGTCCCTGCGTTCGAGTGCGTTGAGGGTGCGTTGGCGCTCGCGATCCTGGCGCTGCGGACCCGCTGCGCCCGAGCTGGCCCTAGAAAGCTGCGAGCCAGGTTTGCGGCTCTCGGATCCGTCCCTGTTCCTGCGAGAATCGACCTCGTCGACGCCTCGGGCTGCACGATCGGCAGCGCTGCGGCGACTCTGCATGGCCTGAAGCATTTCATCCTCTTCGATGCGTGCGAGCTCCCTCTCATCGTCGTTGCGTCGATCAGTCGGCGGACGAGCGCTGTAGCGATTGAGACGACTCGAAGATCGCTCCATGCGAGCTCCGGGAGGCCTTCCCTTGTCGCTGCTGCTGGCTCCTCCCGAGGCTTTCGACAGCACACGCGTGAGAAGACCTCCGCCGCCGCGTGCAGTAGAGGGCTCAGGTTCGGGTGCGGGTCTGGGGGCGCCACGGCGGGGCCCGGCTCGAGAAGATGGCTCGTAGTTATATTCGTCGTCACGGGCTGAACGAGTGCTGTAGGATCTCGGTCTCTGGGAGCGTCCGTTGGTGGGTCTGCGGCGAATGTCGTCTTGGTCCTCGTCTCTTGCCCTTGGAGTAGAACGAGGGGGCTGACGAGAGTCGTAAGCGGCGTTGGAAAAGTCCTCCCACGGTTCAGGCTGGCGGTGCGGGTCGCTGTCCTGACGCTTGCGTCCATGGACGGGAGCAGCGCCGCCTCGGTCGGAGCGAGGGGCGGCAGGGGGAGCGCCGCGCGAGACGTCGGGGCGACGGCTAGGATTGAGACTGCGACGGCGATCGGAACGTCGGTCCTCGTCGAGATCGTCGTCTTGCTCCTCGTCCAAGTCGTCCAGATCGCGACGATCCCGGTCGTCATCGAAAGTGGGGATGGGTTTGCGGTTGCTCATTGGGCGAGAACGAGGGGCGGGGAGGCTGTCATGTCTGGGACGGCGAGCGTCAATGGACCTGCGTGCGTCTTGTCGTGGGTCGGAGCTATACTGACGCGAGGAGCGCCTGCTTCGGAGTTCGTCATCATCCTCATAAGCGCTCGAACGAACACCGGTGGTGGCAGCGGCAGCCGCCCGTCTGGCATCGAAGGACCGTTCGCTGGATCGTCCGCCAGCGCCATTGCGCTCTCCGCGCGAGCGAGAGTACGACGAGTAGGTGGAACTGTACGGCTCGCGGACGGGCTCACGCGGAGGCAGACCCATTGAGTCGACGATGCGGGTACGGTCCGTCTGAGGTCGACGCTGTCGAGAAGACATGTTGCGCTGATTCCTCGATTTCAGTTGAGATCAGGGAAGGTGTTAGCTCGGTATAGTGTCCAAATGAAGGTGGTCTGAGAGCGCAGCAGTGATTGCGAGTGTAGGCCGGGCCAGATACGATGACCGAGGTGGATGGGTGGGTGGATGGCTACCTCTATGCTTGTGTAATGTGACGCCTCTTGATGACTGACTGCTTGCTTGGGATGCTGAACGAGATCCAGGTAGCGAGTGGTGAGGAGGATAGAAGAAGGGACGGGGAAGCCTCAAGATGTGGGGACCGCCGAGCAAGGGCAGGGGACGCAGAGTGGGATGCTGAGCTTTGGCTTGCGAGTCTCAGGTGATAGACGACGGCAGCTCGGCAAGCGAGGCAGAGGCGATTCAAAGCGGGCGCCTCTGAGCTCGTTGAAAGCGACAAGCCACGGAAAAATACGAGCGGAATTCAGCGTTTGACAGGACAGATACAAAGCCCACCGACAAGAGGATCGGTTCCTACTTTTCCAGGGTCCGGAGACTAGGAGACTAGACTAGCACGGCATGGCACAGCCCAGCCGAGCCACGGCTACAGTCGATAGGACGATCATGCGATGGATTGGGATTAGGTACAGACAGGTGCCAATGCTGTGCAGACAAGGCGATGAGCGTGGGTACAAATGAGTCAATCAACGGCGGAACAGCCGAGCCGTCTGCTTTTGACCTTGTGATTGGGCAAAGAGGGATGGAGAGAGGGAGCGGGGAAAGAAATGAGTTGGCGCGAAGAAGAGCGACGCGGGGGTCCAAATGGCATGTCGAGACGCCCCGCGTGCACAGAGCAGCCGCGTGTGGGCCATCTTCTTGCCTGGCCCCATCTCGATGTCGCAATGTTGCTTCAGATCCTCGACGTCGATGTGGGCTAATTTGGTCTGAACGCATGCATCGGTATCCTGGCTCCGTATGGGTGGCAGACAAGGTTAAAGCGTGTAGATGCAAAGCAGCGATCCCTCGATCCATGTCGCTTGACAAGACCCAAGCGTCCCCGCATCTCGCCAGATACACAAGCGAGCTTGGTGTTGTTGAAAGCGGAATTTTTGGCTTTTTGAGGGGCCACTTTGCTCAACGCCATTTTCCTGATCGAAAACGAGCGAGGGCGCGAGCGAGAACTGCGCTTGCCGAGTGGCTTTTCCTGGAACCCTTCTTCTATCGATCAGAGAAGCGTGTCCGAGAAGAAAGGTGTCTCACTTTGCACCAGCCTAGCGAATCAAGTTGGGACCACCACGCATTCACATGGTCGCTCTCTCAGCTGCAGTCTGCTCCGTATGTGAACGGATTGACTGAAAGGGAAGCACATCCAACCGGAATTTCGCCGGAGTGCGCTGTGCAGTTGAATAGAATAGACGCCGCGAGATGATCCGCGATAACGTCGAATCTATTCCCGCTGCTCGTGCCCGAGAATCCCACTTTGATCTTCTTGGCTGCAGGCTGAAGCTGCGGTGCAGATCCCCCGCCATTGTCCTGCCCAACGTGATGCATCATCTTACCCGTAGTTGTGCCGCTTCCGGCCACGGCACATGGGCCTCCTCCTGCCGCTGGCCTGTTCAAAGGTTGCCTTCAAAGGCCGGGCCCGCCCTTCATCCCGCCATCTATCATGATCAGTAAACCTCCTCAAAGCAGCGTACGTGACACGTCGTCTATGAAAACAACTTGAACGACAGATCGTGTTGCGACTGGAACCATAGGATGCAAATAATGACAAAAGAGAAAGTATGCTGTGGCCCCTCACTTTCGGCCCTTGACCGCCTTCTTGTTGAGCGCCTTCTTCTTCTGCTGCAACTTGGCCGTCTCCTCGGCACGCTTGCCCGACGAATAGTTGAGCTTCTCGTACAGCTTGCGCTGGCGGTTGCTCATCATCATCTTGGACATCTCCTTGGCCTCCTGCTCCTCGGTCTTGCGCGCCGCGGGCTTCGACGATCCCTTGTTGCTCTTCTTGGCCTGCTTAAGCGCTGCCGTGTGCTTGCGACGCATCTCTTCCAACGCGTCTTCACCGCCGGCAGCTTCGGCCTCCAGTTCGGCTGCATCGAGCAGACCGGCTTGACCAGCATCCGTCGGGTCGGCCAACAGCGCTGCCAGCGCAGGACGTGATGCCGCGCCGTTCGACTTGACTGCTGTTGCCTCGGCCTCTTCGTCTTCCTCCTCTTCGTCCACGTCCTCACCGGCTTCGACTTCCTCATCCGAGTCTTCCTCGTCGTCGTCCTCCGAAGCGACAGCAGCAGCATCCGCCTCGAGACCCAGCTGCTCCCTCGCCTCTTCGGGAACGTAGCCACCACGGCGTGCCACCTCGGCATCGTCCACGAAGGGACTCAAGTGCGGCGGCAGCGTCTGACCAGGCCCGTAAGGCCCGGCCGGCAGCAGCTTCCTCGCGTTGGCGCAGTCCACAATGTACTGTGGCTGCACAAACACGCGCTTGCCCGCGTATCTCTTCATACCGCTCGCTGGCACCGGCCTGTCGATGATGTGATGTGTGATCCTCGCGTCGTCCTCGTCCACTGCGCTGCCTGCGCCCGCCACCATGTCCCATCCGATCCTTCCTGGCAGCGCGCCAAACGACCGCAGCACGAATTCGATCACGGCCCGTGGACACTCTCGCGAGATGTAGAAGACGTAGGGCGTAAACAGTCCGTTGGCAGCCCCCTCGCTTGCTGCTGAAGCTGCCTGGATCTCGTCAAAGGTCGTCAAGTGAGCGTCCGACTCTTGCTCCTCGGTGGACTTCGAGGGCTGCTCGACAAACTTGTCTGCCTCCTGTTCCACTGCCTGTTCAGCATCTGCCGCCTCCTGCTCGTCCTCTGCGTCTTCGGCCACGGTCCCTGACTTGGAAATCGCCTTGATTTGCTTCTTGACGTCTTTCGCCGAGACCTTCTTACCCGAGGCGGTGACGACAGTGGAGGACGAGGATGCCGTTGCTGCTCCATTTGTGACCGTTGCAATTGTGTTCTCGCCGCGCAGCACAGCCGCACTAGCCGGGTCAAGGCTCAACGCGCCAAAGCCGGCAGCCTGCTCGTCCTTGAGGGCATCGAATCGGGGCGGGTAGACGAGGTTCTCGTCCGTGTACAGCTTGAACAGCACGAACCCAAGAAGGGTCTGATAGAGCTCAAGGAAGGTGTACATGATGCGGAAGTCGATGTCCGAGGGAATGTGCTGTGTGAAGAGGTAGGGTACGAGCCAGGTGATGGTCTCGCCGTTGACCTCGGCCTGGAAGTAGATACCCTTGATGCTGAGGAAGACCTTCTTGAGCGCCTTGGTCTTCATGACGTACAGCTGCCACTCGGCACAGAGGCGAGAGCAAGTAGCGATCACATCCGCAGAGACCTTGTCGGTGGCGGGCAGGTTGGCGAACAGGGTGAGCAGCGAGAGAGCGTCGTCGATGTCCTTGAGCGAATCACGGAAGGTGGGGTATCGCTCCTTGATAATGTGATCCAGACGGTAGGTGGGCTTGCCCTCGTCAAGGTTCTTGGCAGCTGCCCATTCCCTTCGACCGATGGCACGCGAGAGCTTCTTGGCAAATGTCTTGTGCTCACGCAGCGACTGGAGCACCGGCTCGTGCTGAAGGTAGGCAATGTCCTTGGCGAAGAAGAAGGTGGTGGGAGCCGTCGAGCCTTTGTTGGCCTTGCGAACACTCTTTGGCTGACGTGGGAAGATACCCTTGAGGATGCAGAGACGGCGGAAGTCGGCGAGGGTCACCTGGAGCTTCTTGATAGCCTGGTTACGTGTGACATAGTTCTTGGCCGCGCCCGACTTTCCCTTTTGCTTCATCTTGGCCATCTTGGGCGGTAGTACGACAGCGTTGGTCGACGCTGTGTGGTGAGAGGAAAGATGTGGGACCTAGCGGGTCAATGGGGTTCCGTAGTGATGCTCGAGTCTCAGGATGCAGTGTGAGACGAAGAGCTCGAAGAGGTCGTAGGTGGACTCGAAAGAGGAGGATGCAACAGTTGAGCAGGAGCCAGACGAGTTCAGGGTTCTCTCTCTGCGCTTGCTTTCTTTCTTCTTGGCTGCCACTCAAAAATTGAAATTTTCGAACAAATTTCGCATTGAGCCTGTCACTTTTTCTGCTGCACGTGATGAGGAGGCTGTCCGAGACCCGAGAAGGTAATTAGCACGGTCTAACATACAGAACATCATTTCCAGGCCGAGGCTCCGAGAATAGCCACAGGCACGTCTGATGCTCGCCTCCCGTCGTGCAGACCCTTGACAGCGCGAGTTTGTCTGGCGTCAGTAGTATGCAGCGTGCAAAAGTGATGAACAGGCACTTCCGTTGGCAATCCAGGGCAAGCTGTCGCCGACTTTGATTGCAGCGGAAGTCTGATGATTCCCGTCGACGCTGTTCCGAGCCCCCTGTTGCGAACAGCGTCGATGCGAGGGTCACCGGGGTGGCAGAGCGAGGTGATGCTTGTCGAAGCTATTTGGGAAGAGCTCTGGAATTCATAGTCCGACACCGAAGCGCGCTTGCTTGCTTCTTTGCTCGGTCTCGCCATTGTTGCAAGATGCAATCCGGCAAACATTGGGAGAAGCGGGGGTTCGGCTCTGACGTCGGAGTTCAACACCCGCCTTCTGTTTGATCTGCGTCGCCTTCTATGATCGCCGAAGTGGATCGCGGGCGCACGTGACCCAAGCACCGCCTCGTCAAGCGTCCCTTGAGCTTAGGCTCGTCGAGCCTCCTGCCTCGGCGACTGGTGTCAGCTCGTGCGCGCTATACAGAGCCTCGCTTCCGACTGCAGAGCGCACCAACACGTGATGTTCAGCCGTGACTGTTGATCAGCGTTGTGCAAGAGTCAGCAGCGTCATTTCGCACTCAAACGATGCAGGGGTTGAGGCGCTGCTGTGCTGACCATCTTCTTGGCTCTGCTTTGTGGAATTCGAAGCAAGCAAGCAAGCAAGCAAGCAAGCAAGCACCAGCACAGCCGAGCGGGCGGATCTGCATAGTTGTGTGCCTGCAAATCAACTCGGCATGCAGGGTGTTGGACGCTGGTGCTACGCGTGTCGCTCGAGTGTTTTTGTGCATTTTTTTGACAGAAAGCGATCTGCAAGCACCTGCTCGGCGTGCGTGTTGTGTGTTGTTCTTCTTTTATTCGTCACGAGCTGCTGGCAAGCTGCGTCTGTCTCTCTCTCACACACACATCCTCTCCCCTCGCCAGGAAGAGCAGTGTCGACGCAATCACCCACTCGCAGCTGTCCCTGGCTGTATGAGACTGCCGGTCCAGAATCGAGCTGCATGGATCTGCAAGGATCGCTCGTGGTCAGCGCAGGCCAGCCCCTCTCCCTTTTCCGCCCACACTGCGACTGCGGGCCTTCTTTGAGTTCGAGTGCAAGAGTTTGCTGCGTCGGTGCTCCGGTCCCTTTTGGCGCCTCTGACTGGAAACTTGATCTTGTCCCTTTCATCGCCCCATGCTCCTTCCCTCTTCTCCTCATCATTCCAACGCTGCCAACCCCCTCCTCTCCCCTCTAAATCCCTTCCCATCCCACATTTATCTCACCGTCGTCACTCTTTTGATCCCCCGTCCTGGTCTCTACTTGCTCCTTCTCGTCCAGCCACCATCATCTGCACAGTCAACCCACATCCAGCTCACTCTTGATCCACCTCGTCACCATGAAGTTCTTCACTGCTACGCTTGCCCCCTGGGCTCTCGTTGCGCTCACCAGCGTTTCGGCCGTCGTGGCCGTGCCCAACCACGCCAAGCGACAGTCGTCTAGTGCGTCGACCCCGGTCTCTCCTCTCACGCCCAGCGTCACCGACGAGGGATCGCCGCTTCTGATTCAGTGGGACACCACCACCAGCCAGGCGTGGAAGAGCATGGAGATCAAGTTCATGACCGGCTCGAACCAAAACATGACTGAGCTCTTCACGGTGGCTACAGGCGTCGACGGCACCTCGTCTGGTGCTGGTCAGCTTCGATGGACTGCCCCCAACGTGTCGCCCAACTCGGGCATCTACTTCTTCCAGTTCACCCACAACGGTCAGGACCCTACGTGGACGACCCGATTCGCCATCGCTGACACCAACGGAGCTGTGACGACGCCTCCCAACGCTCGACAGCCCGAGGGTCCCGCGATCCCTTGGGGCACGGGCAGGATTGTCTCTGGTGCTGTTTCGGCCTCTGGATCTGACTCGGACTCGTCTAGCTCCAGCTCGTCCACTGGGGCGATCGCTGCTGCTTCCACCTCTGCTTCGTCTGCCGCTGCCGCCACCTCGTCGAGCTCGTCGGCCAGTCAATCGAGCTCTTCGGCTTCGTCGAGCTCGTCTTCGGCCTCGAACGCTGCTCAGACCTCCAACACGTCGTCCAGCTCCAGCTCGAGCTCGGGATCGAGCAAGCAGTCTTCATCGGCCTCTACTACTGTTCGTGTGGGCTCGGCTGCCATGGTCGGCGGTGTTGTCGCTGCGCTCGCCGGTGCTATGCTTGCCTAAGCGTTGAGACGGCTGCACTGCATGCGCCCTACTAGAACCTCTTCATGTGCTCTTGGGAGAACTGCTCTCCTCGCGCTCGCACACACTCTCGTTCACTCTTGATCCATCCTTTGTCTCGCTGTAGGACGCGTTTGTTTACTGGCTAGATTGACAATCAGACACGGAATCGCCGTATGATTCTGACCTGGGAGGCTTCGACTGAGGTCCGCGTCACCCCACTATGATGATGTTGAGTCTGAAAGAGATGTCTTTTGTGTCCGACTGAGATCCTAAGTGAGTAAGTATCGACATCGGATATAAGTGCTCGAGATCCGAGAACAGGTTCAGCGTGGCACTTGCCACGACTCAGAATGGCATGGCCTGACCCATTCGGCGCCTAGGAAGAGAGCCTGCTCCGTGGCATTTTGAACCCTGGCGGAAGCTGCTCTTCGTTCTGACAGGCGCTGAACTTGTAAGCTTGAGAGCAAAATGGCAGCGCGGTATTCCCGAGGGTCCGGCATTGCTCGAGCTGAGTCCGGCTGAAACTTAGGAGGGACCAAAGATTTGCCGGCTGAGTTGGCTCTTTTTGTCCGTCGACGTGACAAATCTGCAGCTCAGCCCGGAGGGACCCTTTGTGTTTGCCGTTCATACATCAGATTGCACAGGCTGAGCTGCCCCTACCCCTGCCAAGATCGACCCACAAAGTTGACTCTTGGTGACGATGTTGTGCGGACGCAAGAGAGTGTGGAAACCAAGCACGTGCTTGTCCCTTGCAAAGCCGGCGGCAAACTTCTCTCGGCCCTCATCCTCGCCGATTCCAGTGAGTCAAGCTTTTGCAGCTGCCTGCTCTCGGTGCATCAAATGACATACGACATAGCGGTGCCGAATGCCGGCTTAGTGGATATGCTTGGCTCTCGCAAGACTGCTATGTAGGAAACGACGACGAGCAAAAGTGCCGACGGACTGTGAGCAAAATTGGTGATGAAATTGCCCTGTGCGGGCGCCTGCCTAGCTCGTCTATCTGATCTCACCCAGGCCGGCGTTAATTCATGGCGGTCTGGCTGTGTGTCTGTCTGTCAAATTGGCAAAAAAAGGCACGGTCTCGATATTGGCGTCATTTGTCCTCTGCCGGTTCCCCTGTCGTGCGTCTGCTGCTGCTGTCTGCTGCCGGTGCTTCGGCCAATGCTGTTGCTGCTTCTTGGCTTTTGCCGGTCTTTGCCTGTGCGTCGTCCTTTTTTGCTCTTGGCTGGCTGCCTTCTGCAAAGCGCCTGAGCTCAGTCTGATTCCAAAGCCCTGTTGGCTCATCTCCCATCCACATCTCTCACTCAACGTGGTTCTCCACTCTCCAATCTCCATCTTGTCGGACACTGTCGTCTCTCCTTTCCAACTCCATCACCCTTCGCCATCTAAAGCTATTTCGATCTGCACTCGTCAACGCATCGTTGCCTTCGCAATCATCGCCAAAACCTTATCCACCTGCATTTCATCTTCCCTGCCAAGACGGAGCCTTCTCGCCCATCCGCATCTTCGCTTTGTCGGATTTAAACACACCTGCAGAACTTGTCTGCACATCTCTTGTCCTCCGTCGGTCTACGGACGCTCACGAAGCTCGAGCACAGCCTCGGCCCTCAACCCTCAACCCGCATCCACGAGCACTCAAAGCATTGCTCTCGATAACGTTCGAGTCCCCGACTGGAAAATCGCCGCTCAGCGATCTGCAATCGGATAAGCGCACGCGCACAACGGCTCTTTCTACTATCACCTGCGCAGCTTCCATTCCGCTCGTCGTCAGCAACAAACTTTGTGGCGCAACAGACCTACATGTTCAACGTCTTTTCCGCTCTTGATCCAGCTGTCTATCATCGACGGCTGTAGTCTCCCTCTTTGCCAAGCTTGCTGTTGCGACACTCTAATCTCTTGCGGAACGTGATATCACCCACTGTCCCGACAAGCACGCACATCAGGACGTCGTTCACAAGTCATCTCGTTCACACCTCCTAAGGCGCACATACGGACCCGTTTTCGCACTCGGCTGACCCAGACACCAACCAAGCTTCTCGTCCCGGAATAACGCAAAGATGCTTTCCTCAAAGCCCATGGATCCGATCGTCAGCCACTCCACCCAGCCAGACCAAAATCAGCACGGCGCCGACGTGGTCCACCTCGAGACCAAGACCAACAAGATGACGCTCCAGGAAGACTCGTCTGCTCCTGGCTACACCGCCATCCGCAGCACATCCTCCGATCATGCCACACCGGTACAGAGCAACAGCACTGCCTTCGTCTCTACCACTTCTCACGTCGCATCCCCCGTCTCCACAGTTGGCACCGACGCTACCCACGGCATCAGCCCGGGTTCCGTCAATGCCATGACCGGTCCAAGCGCTGCCGCTGCCAAGATCCGCACCGAAAACTTGAGGCAGTTGGGTCTCAACGAGCGCGCCGACCATTCAGGGGTGGCCACGCCCATCGGCACAGGCGGTGCATCCGTCCACCTCAACGAGGCCCACACCGAGCCCGTCTCGCCTGTCACCAGCAGTCCCCAAGGTCAGCCACGCTCGGGGCTCAACAAGGTGCTCAGCGGCGCCATGACCGGCACATCGTTCCAACCCGTTCAAGGCGCAGGTGCCAGCGGTCTCGCTTCCGCTCGTGGTGTCGACGCCTCCAACAACGATTCTACCAGCACGCCTCCTCAATTCGTCTTCCCCAAGCTCGGTTCACGGCGCAACACTGAGCGTGTCGGCAGCAGCGGCACAGCTTCGCCGTCCGACAATGACGCTCACCCCAAGAAGAAGAAGGACAAGGAACACTCGGGACACCACAACCCGCTCACCGACCTGCGCAAGTTCCTGCAGAACCACATCGGCCACCACAACAGCGACTCGCGCAGCGACAGCAGCCGCTCCGGTGTGGCCACGCCTAAGCGTCACGGCAAGGACTCGCCCCCCTTGGGTGAAGACCACGCTCACCTGGCCAAGAAGTACGGCAAGTGGGGCAAGGTGCTCGGATCGGGTGCCGGTGGTACGGTGCGTCTGATCAAGCGATCCAAGGACCACACCGTCTTTGCCGTCAAGGAGTTCCGTCCGCGCAGAGCAGGTGAGAACGAGAAGGAATACATCAAGAAGGTCACCGCCGAGTTCTGCATCGGCAGCACGCTCCACCACGTCAACATCATCGAGACCATCGACATCATCTCGGATCACGGCCACTACTATGAGGTCATGGAGTACGCGCCCTACGATCTCTTCAGTGTCGTGATGAGCGGCAAGATGTGCCGTCAAGAGATCTACTGCGTCTTCCGTCAGATCTGCGACGGTGTCGACTACCTCCACTCGATGGGTCTCGCGCATCGTGACCTGAAGCTCGACAATTGCGTCATGACGACGGGCAATGTGGTCAAGCTCATCGACTTTGGCACGGCGACCGTGTTCCACTCACCAGGCAAGAGCAAGGTGGTGGCTACCGGTGTTGTGGGTTCGGATCCCTACCTGGCACCCGAGGTGCTGTCACAACAGACGTATGATCCGAGGTTGACAGACGTGTGGAGCTGCGCCATCATCTTCCTCTGTATGATCCTGCGTCGCTTCCCGTGGAAGCTGCCGGATCTCAAGACGGATCCGAGCTTCCGGCTGTTTGTCAATTCGCATCCCGAGCTGTGCAAGGCCCCCGAGCCCGCCAAGAGCCACCCGAACAGCGGCGGCCCGAGCCGACAGAGCAGCACGGCGAGCTCGAGCGTCATTGCGAGCCGCGTCACCTCGAGCGACCACGTCGCCACGCTGCGCAAAAACCTCGGAATGTCGACCATCGATGCCGTCACGAGCTCGGACGACAACGGCGTCACGCCGCAGATCCGATCCGCTTCGGAAGCCGGCTACATGACGCCGCACACGATCCACTCGAACTCGAACCCGCAGTCGCCTTCGCTCAGCGACACGTTTGATGGCAACAGGATGCTGACGGGCGAGTCGGGTACCAACAGCGCCGCAGTGATGAGCCCAGCTGCCATCTCGCCCGTCACCTCGTCACCCACGTCCGCCTTCACCGACAGCACCTCGGGCGGCAGCGCCTTTGACGATGTTCGTCCTAACCCACACCGGAGCGACAGCGTCTCGTCGGCATCATCGCAGACCACGTTCACCTCCGGCGCGGCGGACAGCATCTTCCGTCTCCTCCCACGAGAGACGCGCTCGGCCCTCTCGCGCATGATGGCGGTCGAGCCGTCGCTCCGCTGCACACTCGGCGATCTCCTTCGCGGCCGTCGCTTCAGCGACCACGACAGCCCGCTGACGCGTACGCCCGTCATGTCGCGCAGCAACTCGACCGACATGCTGCGCTCCGCCATCGACGGGGCGCACGCACAAGCGCACGGCGACGGTACCGCCTCCCCTCGCGGCCAATTTGACAGCCTCAGCCGCGACGCCCACGCTGCGG
Source organism: Kalmanozyma brasiliensis GHG001 (assembly GCF_000497045.1). NCBI lineage: Eukaryota > Fungi > Basidiomycota > Ustilaginomycetes > Ustilaginales > Kalmanozyma > Kalmanozyma brasiliensis. Next base: position 1,813,267 of record NW_015961970.1, on the reverse strand, counting down.
GTCTCGGCTCCATCGGTCTCTCCGAGTTCGAAGATGACGACGACAAGGGCGACGAGTGGCTCAAGAACATCCGCACGTGCGCTCACATCGTCAAGGACGGCAGGCCGGGTGAACAACCCGACCACCCGCACGTCAAGGTCATGAGCGAAGAGAGCAAGCGCAAACACTCGCTCTTCCATCGCAAGGATTAGATTCATTCTCCCCCCATGATGTCGGTAATTTTGTACGTTTAGATGAAGTGGAAGAAAGGAATTGCCTAATGTTGTCTTGCTCTGACTACGAGGTGCTAGTGTACATGTGTGTGAGGGGCTTAGACAGAGTCGGGCTTGGCGCATTTTCGATTCTCCACCACTCCCGTTGTGGGATCGATCATCTGATTCCAGCTGATAGGTGTCATTTGATTACCGCTTATGCTCCAACCTGCACCCCCTACGCCGGTTATTCCGCCCTCGCCGTCGGCCTTTGTGGCACCTGCACTGCTTGCACTGGTAGCATAGATGACACCGAGACTGTTGCCAGCTGTGCTGAGGTAGTAGCTTCTTGCGTCGCCCAAACTGATGACGGTGGCGCGGACGATGTCGCCGGGACGGAAGCAGTCGGCGAGTTTGACCTTGTCCTTTTCGGTCGTCCTCACGTCCTGGCTTCGCACCACGCCCTGGAAGTCCACCCCCTCACCTTCGCCCGCTGCATGATTCCCAAGACCAGACTGAACGAACGTCGAACTTGTCGACGATGACGAGCCACACGGCAGACCGTCGACGATGAGGATCGACAGGTAGGCCTGCCGAGGTGTGACGCGGGTCACTCGTGCGATGACGGTCGAATCGGGTGATGGCACCACGAAACGATTCTCGACTCCACTGATTGAGAGCTTTTCGGATTTGATCGTCTTGGAGGAGGAGGGCGTGCGAGATTCGTACCCAACGAGAGAGGAGAGGACGTAGTCGCCCCTCGCATACGTCCCCGTCCCGAGGTCGAGTTGCGACTTTGATGTGGATTTGACCGACAACGGCTGCCCTGGCAGAAGAAGACGCCCTGATGTTGATGTTGACGCTGATGCTTCCATTCTGTGTGAAGGCGTCGATGCTGTCCAATGATGAGAAAGATGGAGCGTCAGGAAGATGCAGGTGAGCGTCAAAGGATGAGGTCAAGAAAAGTTGGCTTACATAAGCTAGATTGTGGAGCGAAAAGAGAAATCTCTGAACCCTGAGTCCAAATTTGAGACTGCGACGTGCTGCCTCGAATTTTTTGCCTCGAAAGAAAGAGCTTCTCAAATTTTTAGATGCCCTCGCAGTACCAACCTGACACTGCTACCACCATCCGAAGATTGACTCGACCACACCGCTCGGCTTCTCTCCAACAAGCAGTTTCCAGCACTCCCGACGGACCGCTCTCAGCCAAGCGCTCGCATCGTCAGTCGAACCGGAAGTCTCGCTGCCGTAACAGGTCCGACAATCTAGCTCGCGAGCTCCCACCGCCACCTACACCTAGCCGCTCGAGGAGCCCCGGCTACGCTCGACATCGCCCACCATGCCGTCCAAGTCGAAAACCAAGAACAAGTCAATATGGCGCTCCGACAATGCACAGCATTTCCAGCTTGTCCACCGTTCGCAACGCGATCCTCTCATCAACGACCCGGATGCGGGTGCGCACGTTCTGCTTTCCTACGATCCTGCTAACCAGGCGCGCGCCAAGGGCAAGACGCGCGCCGAGCTCGAGGCCGATGCCACCGTCATTCGGGACAAGTATGGCAGGCCCATCCGAAGCAACATCGGCGAAGCCGCCAACTACGGCGTCTACTTTGACGATACCGAGTACGACTACATGCAACATCTGCGACCCATCAACGATGACGAGAACGTCAAGCGCGGCGGAGAGAATGTGGATGAGACGGTGGATACGATCTTGGTGTCCGCGAGCGCAGGGGCGAAAGGCAAGGGAAAGGGCAAGGAGAGCTTTGCACTGAAGGAAGGGGAGGAGGAGAAAGGGTTGAGTTTGCCAGCATCCGTACTGCCGTCGAAGCAGGAGATGCCGTTCAGCTTCACTTCGCATTTGGCTGTCGAGCCGTCGTTGCAGGGGTTCCAGCCGGATATGGATCCGCATTTGAGGCAGGCGTTGGAGGCGCTCGATGACGAGGCGTTCGTGGATGATGATTTGGATGACGATTTCTTCGGCGAGGTCGTACAGGATGGCGAATGGGATGGTGTGGTGAGGGACGACGATGAGTGGAGGGAGCAGGCACCGGAGGGTGACGAAGGCATCTGGGCGGACCCTGCAGCAAGAGCGCAGAAGGAGCTCGACCAGAACGGAGAGGAGAACATGTCCCTCGAAGCACGCGTAGCGCTGTTCAAAAAGCAGCAGGAGCTGGCACGCAGCCAAAAGCCGTCCTCGGACGACGAGGCGGAAGACGACGAGGACCGGGATCAGGTCGCATCGCTTCGCGCCGGATCCAGGGCGGGCACCATGTACACCGCTGGTGGCTCCGCGATCGGCAAGAAGGGTCGTCCGGGTGCACTGGCGCGACGAGCAGCGAGCACAAAGGCGCCCTCCATCGGCGGAGGCAGCACCGCCTGGTCCATGAGCTCCTCCGCCATGTTCCGTAACAAAGGCCTCACCGATCTCGACGACCGGTTCGCCCAGCTCGGGCGCAAGTACGGCATCCGCGAAGACTTCGACCCCTCGCTCGAGTCTCTGGAGGACGAGGAGTTTGTCGACTCGGACGGCGACGAGGCGGGCGAGGAGGTGACGCGCGAAGACTTCGAAGGCATCATGGACGATTTCTTGGCAAAATACGAGACCAAGCACGGCAAGCTCCGCGAAGCCCTCGGCGGAGTCGACTCGACGTCGGTGGAAAAGCTGACGATCCTGCGTCAGGCGCTCGGCAAGGCGCGCATCAACGGCCGCGAGTGGGCGGGCAAGGACGCCGACGAGGGCAAAGGCGAAGGCGATCTAGGCGAGTACGAGGACTACGAGTCGCCCGACGAAGAGATCGTCGATCCCATCCCGCGCAGTCACATGCGCGAAAAGTGGGACGTCGAAACGATCCAGTCGACCAAGACCAATTTGGAGAACCATCCAAGGACGATTTCGGCCAAGGAGAGCGTGTTTGGTGGGAGCAACGCTTCCGCCTTCCGCCCTGGTAGTGTTGCCAATGGCAGCGCGGTGAATCGCAATATGCTCGGCAACGGCATGGCGCCCAGTATGACGAGCTACACCAGCCAACGACCTTCGGCATCCGCGTTTCTGAACGACGAAGAGCGTCTGCCCAAGATTCGGATCAACCCGCGAACGGGCTTCCCCGAGATTGTGGGGTATTCCAAACCACGCGGTGTTAACGGCAAGACGAAGCCCGATGCTGCCACCAACGGTCACCTTGATGAAGAAGATGACGGACGTGGCCCGCCATCCGGCAGCGATCCCGGGTCCGACACGGAAGAAGGCGAAGGCTCGGAATACGACTCCGACACAACAGAGGGTGGAGAGCTGGCACGGCGACTCTCCACCATCGCAGTGACCGCAAAGCGCGATCGGAACGAGAGCAAGGAGGACAGGAAAGCGCGAAAAGAGGCGCTCAAGGCCAACAAGAAGGAGCGAAAGGATCGCAAGATGAAGACTAAGCAGGCGTTTGCCAGCGAGAAGAAGAAGCAGGCCAAGGCGGAGAAGGGGAGGAAGGAGACCGAGGGTGGGCCTGCGGGGATGCGTTTGCTATGATGTCGGCCCCGTCCTTTTGCAATCTCATAGCACAGCGAGATGCATCCACCTGTTCTTTGACTACCGTTCCAGCGATGTCGAGAATGTACAAGCTCGTTCTGAGAAGGGTCAAGAGTCAGCAAGGGTTGGGAATGGTGACTGCGCAATTTTTCACACTGTTAGACTGGGAAGGCTTTGGATGGGCACGCAAGCCGTGCTCGAATTGGCAGCTGAGGACCCTGAAGATCGCCATTCTTGCCCAGAGACTGCTCCTGTGCCTCTCGACGGTTGAACCTCCACCCCTCTTGACTCGATGCGGCTCGACCACAGCCGAGAGCGTCGACCCTCAGCTGCTGAGTTGCGCGGCCTTTGCTTTGCCTCTCTTCTCCCTTCTCCCCTCACCACAACCATCCGCCATCAAGACATTCATCAAGCATGAAGCTGACCATCCCACTCGCCGCCGTTGCGGTGGCACTCACCAGCGTTTCTGCTGCACCCGTCACGACCGATCTGTCGACCACCGCGGGGTTCGCCGGTTCGCTCTTTGGCGGTCTCACCTCTTCCTTTGCCGACCTGTTCTCCGCCCGATTGGTGCAGACCTCGCCGGCAGAGGAGCCGTACTGGACGACCGAGCTGGGCAAGCAGCTGCTGTGGTACCGCGGCGTGCACTTTATGGACCTCACCGACACGCCCGATCTCGGTCAGCTCAACGCCGCTCGGGCCCAGGCTGCGGGATCCACTTTCAAGGACAGCTCCAAATTCCCCTCCTCCGTCGAGCACGGCAAGCACCTCAAGAGCGTCTTCAAGGACATCTCCGAAGACGGCCCTCGCATGCACCTCGAAAAGTTTACCTCGTTCCACACGCGCTACTACAAATCCGAGACCGGCCGTCAGTCGCAAGCGTGGCTCTTCAAGACCGTGTCCGATCTCGTGAAGGACGTCGCCTACATCAAGGTGGAAGAATTCCCGCATCCGTGGGGTCAGAACTCCATTCTGCTCAAGATCAAGGGTTCCAACGCCACGCTGACGGCGAGCAAGGGGGTGACCATCCTAGGTGCGCACCAGGACTCGACGAATCTGTTCCCCTTTTTCGCCGCCCCCGGTGCCGACGATGACGGAAGTGGGACTGTGACGATCATCGAAGCGCTTCGCGTGCTGCTCAAGTCGAATTGGCGACCGGAGAGCGATGTGGAGCTGCACTGGTACTCCGCCGAGGAGGGCGGTCTGCTCGGCTCCGAAGCGGTTGCCCAGGCCTACGAGCGACGCGCGACCAAAATCCACGCAATGCTCCAACAGGACATGACAGCATTCGTCAAAGCCGGCACCACCGAAACTGTCGGCCTTGTCTCCGATTTCGTCTCTACCCCACTCACCAAATTCATCGGCCTCCTGGTGGATTCCTACCTCGACATTGGTTATACCGAAACCAAGCTCGGTTATGCAGGCTCCGACCACGCTAGCTGGACCAAGATCGGCGCGGATAGCGCCTTCGCCATCGAGGCGACGTTCGAAAACTCGAATTTGAAGAGGATCCATACGACCCAGGATACGTTTGATCATCCCGAGTTTAGTTTTGCGCACCTGATGCAGTTTGTTAGGCTTAGCGCGGCGTTTGTTGTCGAGCTGGCGGGGTGGAGCGAGGCGTAGAAGGATCGTGCAATTAGATTCGTTGGCTCGGATGTCGAGTGTGTGTGATGTCGTCGTGATGCAAGACAGGGTCTCGGTGAGTGCGACCGTGCTTCCGCACAGCTTCGTTGAGTGCGAACATGGACTCAGAATCCTGTGCACGCCAGACAGTCACGAGACAAGAACAGCAGAACGTGCAGATGCGATTGCGATGGGAACAAGTGCAGTAAAGAAAGTCGAATGCGGGGCGATGAGTGAAGCTTGCCACAATGAATCGGCAGTGACGAGGTCCCCTGACTACGAGTCTACCGCCTCTCTCGTTCGGCTCACCCTCTCGCCTCGGCCGCCATCTGCGCCTGTACATCCTCCAACGACATATGCCTCTTACTCCAATCGGCCAACTCGTGTTTGGCGATACTGCCCGATTCGCCCTCATTTCCGTCCCAAGCGGTGCTCATCAGACTCGGTTCCTGCGGGTGCCAGCTGACGTCTCTCACAGTGCACACCGCTCCACCTCCCGTGCCTCTGTGGCCTCGACCCGCGCGTCCGCCGCGTCGGCCGCTGAGGGGGTTGTCGAAGCTCGATGCGTTCTCTGCGGCGGTATGCCGTATGGGATGTTTGCGCTTGAACCACGGTAACGGCGGTGCAGAGGGATCCGATGCCAGCCCAGGTTCGCGGAACACATCCGCATCATCATCTTCGCTCTCCCCATCGTCGTCGGAGCCGGGACCCTTGTACGCGTGGATCTGGTTCGCCGGGTCTTTCTCCGCATACAGCGGTCGTACCTTCGACCGATCCAGTACTTGGGCTACCGTGCCGTCGAGGTTCCAGATATGGATCTTGCCGTCCGCACTGCCGCTGTAGATGTAACGCTGACCTGTCGTTTCTGCAGGGGAAAAGTGACAGCGGATGAGCGTTTTGAGCACCGCATGACCGCGGTAGGTCATGACGGAACAGTCTTGCGGGTGCGCCTGGTAGCGCGGCTGGCGGTAGGACATGTTGCGGTAGTCCCAATTGCGCAGCCCGTAGTCGAGATGCGTCATCCGGTCGAATTTCGAGGACGAGTGCATCATACGGAGGTCCCAGAGTCGACACGATTGATCTTTACCATTCGAGATGCAATACCGGCCGTCGCCTTTGGGCGAGACGTAGGTGACGCCTTCGGTGTGACCCAGCAGGACACCAGCTGGCTTACCGCCGGAGAGGGATCGACGGTCCCAGATCTTGACGAACGAGTCGTCGGAGCCCGAGATGAGGACATTGGAGGAGGCAGCGTCGGCGAAGGCAACGGCGTTGACGTCGTCCGAGTGGCCTTCAACGCGGAGAACTCGCCGACGTGCTTCGATGTCGTAGACGTAAATGTCACCAAAGTGGGCGCCTGCGACGATCTCGCGTGAGTCGCCAGAGAATCGGATCGACCAGATCTGTGAGTGTCACAAGAGCACAAGGAACGATCGCAGGGTCAGTATGCATGCTCAACATCTGACCGATAGTTCGGGGAATCGCTTACCGCAGAGCGCCATCTTACCCCAGTGTCATCGTCTCCTGTATTACTGAAATCCAGCATGACCTGGTTGTCGCTCGGCGTCCTTCCTCCCGTGTCAAAGTTCTGCTTTGTCGGCACGAGATGTACATAGGGCGTGATGCTCGAGTAAATCATCCACTGATTGTCGGGGCTTAGATTTGCGTCGGTGATGGTCCAGTTGCCTTGCCTGCCCTGGATACTCTTGGTCATGTTGAGCGATGTATACTGCGTAGTCCCCATCGAGCTGAAGAACCAGCTGTTGCGGACCCGCCGTGGCCCATCGTCGTGTACTTGCACCGTCTTTGGTCCTGCTACTGTTGTGTCGTACATGTGCACTCGGAAGTCCTGCGTGCAGGTGTAGAAGAAGGATGAATCTTGCGAGTACTGGCCGCAGTAGACGCGCGCCGGATACGAGGCTACGATGGTGCCATTGGTGTTGGGGACAAAGGAGGCCATGTCTGCTTTGCTGATGTGACGGCGAGCATACTTGCGCTTATGCAGGAGATCCGAGAGGTTGCTGCTTTCGGCAAAGGCAGATGGCGGCGAGTCGAGCGGTCTTTTGGGTTGACGTCCAAACTCACCACTGAGCGCCAGCTCTTGACCTGATCGGATCGGCTCTGTGACTGGCTCCCAGTAATCGGCCATTTGGGATGAGCGCGCCATGTGGTACCAGTTGTCCTCGTCGTCGTCCTCGTCATCATCGTCGTCTTCCATCTCGTCGTCGTCTTCATTGACCGCACCGCCGGTAGCAGCGGCGAGAAGTCGTTGGAGACCTGCAATGCCCATACTACTCAACGCTCTTGAAATGGCTTCTCTTGTGCTGAGCGTTCCTGTATCTTCGGTGCTGCCATCCTCGTTGTTAGCGGCAAGATGTGCGCGCAGCAAATCGCGAATGTCGATGGTGATGCTTTGCCCTTGGTGACCGCCGCGTTGAGTGCCTGTCTCGTCGTCATCTTCTTCATCCTCGTCGTCCTCATCGCCATCCCCATCATCGTCGTCCTCGTCGGCGATCTCGATCTCGAGACCACCGGCATCGTCGACCAGATCTTGATAGACGGTGCCATCTTCATCGGAGGGGATGTACTCCGAGTCGCCGTCCGAGTCGAATTCAGCACCGAACGAGTCCTGCGCCTCGGCTCTCGCTACCATCTCTTCGAGAGCGTCTTGAAGAAGCACGTCCTCGCTGTCATCATCGTCGTCACCGTCATCATCTCCGACGAAGTAGTCATCCTCGTCCTCGAGAAAGATCTCGTCATCGCTTTCGTCTTGGTCGGTGTCTTCAATGGCGCCCTCGCGAGCATATGGGAGTGGGCCAGCCATCGTTGCAGCTTTGAGCCAAGGTCACTGTTTAAAATTTGAGCTGATCTGTCGAAGTGCAAACTGGATCTCCTGGGTGAAACCGAGCGACCGTTCCGAGCTGAGGACTGCTATCTGCCTGGCTGATACTAGGACTGGGCAGAAGCTGTCGAAGCAATCACGTCGGAGCTGCAGTGATTGAGTCTGCGTCAGAACTGAGCACTGTTCCGCCGATGCTGTCGTTCTTGGCCACTAGGATTGTCAAGGTTGGTGGTCAGGACGAAGATTAGCTCGTGCCAGGCGAGGCTCGAGAACACCTGAATCAGTGCACAGGGCAGCTGCGGGGTGGAGGCGGCCAGCCGACCTTGTTAGTTTGAGTGCCGCGCGCAAGCCCAAATTCTGGCTGAGCTGCAGGCTTGTCAGGGTCCGATTTGCCCTTCTCGGCTGACTTTTACGTGAGCCGTGCAGCTGCGCGGCTATCCAAAGGAGGTTCGACCTAACACATCCTAAATTTCGACCTCGAATACCATACGAAACCATGGCATCAGATTGGTCGAATGATGTAGAGCTAGCATCTCAATGGCAGCGGACGCAAACAGCAATAACAGAAAATGTAGAGGGGGTGCCGGGTCAGGGGTCGAAGCTCCCGTTTCCCCGGCTTTTGTAAAGACATTGTTCAAGATTCCATCTTGCCATAGACGGCTACAACGAGACGAGGATCCGGAACAGCACCATGAGGGTCTAGCAGACTGGAGGAACCGCTTAGTTCTCAGCCTCCTCCTGATCGTACGAGACGTTGAAGAACTTGATCTCGTAGCCGTCCTTGGAGGTGGCGACAACACGGAGCCAGTCACGAAGCTGCTGCTTGCGCAGATGCTTCTTGGTCAGGTACTTGAGGTAGCGCTTCGAGAAGGCAACGTTGGTGTTGACCCAGATCTTGCCCTCACCTGTGAATAAAGGAATGCGCGAAATCGTTTGCAAAACGCAAAGGTCGATATCGAGGACGAGAGAGCTTGAGTCAGCCATCTCCGACTCGAGTGCGCCATGCGACCCTTGAAGAAGGGAGGAAGGGGGGGAAAGGGGGGCGATGCAAAGGAAAGCGTAAGGCTGGACGCAGGCGATGCCGGAAACGCAAGGACAACAGAGATCGACGAGCAGAGCAGGTGGTGTCGAAAGAAGAATGGTAGATGCTTGAAATGCAACCTTGTCCGTGTCATCGTGACGACTAGATTGCTAGCCTGTTTCCACACCTCCGTCGAACCACCAAGCTTCGGGACTAACACGAACGCATGAATGAACATCGTCGCTGAGAATGCCGGTAAGAGCGTTCGAATGCGATGTTGTACCTCTGCCATCCGTCTTTTCCCGTTCCTGCTGAGTCGTTGCTTTTGCCTTTCCTGCCATCTCGCCAAGCAACCCGGCCCAAACTTTCGCTGAACATGCAACTATGCCCCCTTGTGGATGCTACTTACCCTCACGGGTGATCTTGACGTGGTCACCGAGGTTGCCGGCCTTGCCGTCGACCTTGATGCGGTCGTGGAGGTACTTCTCGAAAGCGGCGGCGTCAAGGATACCGTCGTTGGCGGGGCCCGAGAAGTCGATGAAGAACTTGTGGGCGGTCTTGCCCTGCTTGGCGCTAGCCTTGGTGGTCTTGGTAACAGCCATTTTGAAGGATGTGATAAGCCTACTGGTGGATCAGCAAAGCGAAGTAAAGATGGTGGGTGGGGTCGGAAAGACGATCGTGTCAAGGCCATCCTTCCTGATCACCACCTGGCTTCTGTGCACACTCGGGGCTCTCAACTCGAGTCGAGCAGAGAGTGCCAGTCTCCAACCACGAAATTTTTACAGTTTGTTTTCGAAGTCACGTGTAAGGAAGTTTGCACAGCCCTTGTTAGACCCTCACTTATGTCGATGCTCTGAAAGAAAGCTGACAAGATATGTGTCAGCAAGGAATTTACGTCGGTGCCGTCGAGAGGGTGACATCTGTGATTTTAGAAAGTGCAGAAAAAGTTGCAAGAAGTTTTGCTCAGGAGGCGCAGCGAGACAGGTCAAAGCTTCGTCACGATCAGGCCTCCTGGCTGTCATTCTCCACCTTGCCAACCGACACAGGACATCACCGACGACCTCAGTGTCATTCTATCCCGCTCAACATGGCTCTCCCACTTGGCGCTTCTGTCGCCGAGGTCCAGGAGAAGGGCGACTTCATGATCAAGCCCGAGAACTCCGGCCCCAAGCTCAACACCTCCGAGTGGCCCCTGCTGCTCAAGAACTACGACCAGCTTCTCGTCCGCAGCTCTCACTTCACCCCCATCCCTCACGGATGCTCGCCGCTCAAGCGCGACCTCCAGAGCTACATCAAGTCGGGTGTCATCAACCTCGACAAGCCTTCCAACCCTTCCTCGCACGAAGTCGTCTCTTGGCTTCGACGAATTCTCCGCGTCGAAAAGACAGGTCACAGTGGTACCCTCGACCCCAAGGTGACAGGATGCCTCATCGTATGCATCGACCGAGCGACACGTCTCGTCAAGTCGCAGCAGGGTGCTGGTAAGGAGTACGTCGCTGTGCTTCGCCTCCACGACAAGCTCGACGATGCCAAGAAGCTGCCCCGCGCCATCGAGACCTTGACTGGCTCGCTCTTCCAACGACCCCCGCTCATCTCGGCCGTCAAGCGTCAGTTGCGTATCCGAACCATCTACGAGTCCAAGCTCATCGAGTTCGACAACGACCGTCACCTCGCCGTCTTCTGGGTCAGCTGTGAGGCCGGTACCTACATCCGAACGCTCTGTGTCCACCTGGGTCTGTTGCTCGGCGTCGGCGGCCACATGCAGGAACTCCGTCGTGTCCGATCCGGTGCGCTTTCGGAGAACGACTCGATCGTCACCATGCACGACGTGCTCGATGCTCAGTGGCTCTACGACAACCAGCGCGACGAGACGTACCTCCGCCGCGTCATCCGACCTCTCGAGTCGCTGCTCACCGGCTACAAGCGCATCGTCGTCAAGGACTCGGCCGTCAACGCCGTCTGCTACGGCGCCAAGCTCATGATCCCCGGTCTGTTGCGCTACGAGAAGGACATCGAGGTGCACGAGGAGGTGGTGCTCATGACCACCAAGGGCGAGGCCATCGCGCTCGCCATCGCACAGATGTCCACCGTCGATCTGTCCACATGCGACCACGGCGTCGTCGCCAAGGTCAAGCGCTGCATCATGGAGCGTGACACATACCCCCGACGATGGGGTCTTGGGCCTAAGGCGCAGGAGAAGAAGGCCATGATCAAGACCGGCAAGCTCGACAAGCACGGCAAGTCGATCAACGGTGTCACGCCTGACAAGTGGAAGAAGGAGTACGTCGACTACTCGGATGCTAGCGCTGCGCCTGCTGGCGATGTCGAGCAGGTCGCCGTCGCTGCTGCTGCCGCCGCCGTCGAGCCCGTCACACCAAAGAAGGACGACAGCGACAGCAAGAAGAGGAAGCTCGAGGAGACGCCCGGCGCCGCCACGGACGGGGAGACCGAGGAGGAGCGCAAGAAGCGAAAGAAGGAGAAGAAGGAGAAGAAGGCCGCCGAGGCCGCAGCGGCGGGCGTGGAGACCCCCAAGTCGGAGAAGAAGAAGAAGGACAAGAAGGAGAAGAAGGACAAGTGAGCACCGCCGACTTCCTGTTCGCCCTCGAAGGCCACTGCCTCCCGTTGCAGCTCCCATCCTGCCACTCATCGCAACGAGTGGTACAGAGAGGATGGGATGACATTTCCACGACGTGCTTCCTCGTTCGCCCAGGTTGCAAGGAGGGTCTCTTTTGCTGTCACGACAATGCGGTGCCAACAGTATGGGTGCAAGGCTGATGTTTGAGGGTTGCGACAACCGCACCTCGACCTTGCCTGTCTCCATGGCCGCCGTGTTGGTCCCGATAGCAAGGGATGACCCTCACCACCATCGTCTTCGGTTTTTCTCGCTTCCGTGCACCTCGTTCCTTCAAGAGCTACAGACAGCATCCTCAGCGGCAACCCGCGCATGTCTCTGTCCACCTTTCTTCCTACACCCTACTCTGCCCTCTTTCGCATTTTTTCCATCCTTTCGTCTCTTTGTCTCATGGTCTTCCTTCTGGTCGTCGTTCTCATCTCTTGTACTCTAGCAATCATACTCTTCTCTCGAGCTTTCCGTTGGCGTCTGTGCGTGTCCACCGTATCCTGAGTCGCATACAAGTACATTGCTGTGATGCAAGAGCTACGACAAAGTGAAGTCACGCTGGATGCGAGCCATGACAGGCCGGTGGTCGGAGATGAGGAACCCTGCATCGCCCTCGCTCCAATTGGGCAGCGTGCCGAAAGTTCGAATTCTCCATCTCGACTCCCTCTCCTCTACCTTTCCGCTCTGCCTGCTGGCGGTGTCGGAATCTCCCTCGCTCCTAATCGCAGGTGGAGGCGACGATTTGGAATGATCCAACCTCGCATCGCCCCTAGTCTCGTCCAACACCGCCCCGTTGTCCAGGAGCATGATAAAATCGATCCTGTCATCGATAGCGTTTCGCTTTGAAGGCTGAAAGTCGGTGAACGTCCTCATGGGTCCGACTGGTTCGAACAGCATCCCAGCCTCCTTCCTCCCAGCTGGTGGGGGCGGAGGGATGCGTTTGCCAGCGGCATACTCGGCACGCTTCGGATCCTCGTTGTCCGTCAGCAGTGGCGATGTGAATCTCGTTGGCACAGACAGTGCCGTGTCGAGGAACGTGGGTCCCGTTGAGTTCGCCTGCAGCCCGTAGTGTGGGGAGACGAGGGTGGACCAGGACCCTTCGTTGCGCGGACTGTTGAGGTCACCGATGAGCACCACGAGCGGTTGCTCTCTCAGCATCGACTTTGTGTGTTTCGCCGCCCTCCTCGCCCGGTCAACGATCAACTCGGACGACTTGGCACGCGCTACCACGCCTTGATGATCGTAGTGCGTCGAAAAGACGTGTATGATCTCTCCCGTTGCCAGCAGTCGCAAGCTCACGTGCGTGCACATGCGTGTCAGCGCTGCATCCCACCCAACGCTGCCAGGGATCTCGGGTGTGGGGGACAGCCAGAAGTGCTCCACCCCGTCCGCTCCTGCTCCCCCCTCGGCGTGGGGGACCAGCTCAAACGTGTCCCTGCGCCAAAAGACGGGTACCGCCTCACCTGCATAGGCCCCATCATCGCGCCCCACACCCGCATAGGAGTACTCGTCACCCAGCCAGTTGACGAGGTTGGACAGCTGCGGATGAAGCACCTCCTGAAAAGCGAAGATGTCCCAGGCGTGAAAGAGGGCGATGTCGGAGATTTTGGGTCCGCGGAGAAACCAGTGTCGCTCGCCGTGATGCTGCGCCATCAGATGAGGTGAGGCTGAAGAGGAAATCTCTTGCATCGTCGGAGAAAATGGATTCCCATCTGGGCGGTCGAGGGGAGGACGCTTCCAGTCGGAGACGGCATCGTTGGAGAAGCGGATGTTAAGCGAGCCGATAGTGAGCGAGGTGCGCCCGTGCGGGCGGGCGTATGAGCCGGCGTGAATCTTTTGCATAGCAGCCGCCTTTAGAGGTGTTGCGTGGGCCATGTTCAGCCGCCCGGATGAGCAAGACGTAGGCGTGATGCGACAGAGGCCGACCGAGACAAGATCGTGCGTGCCAAAGCGGAGGTACAGGACGAGGCTCAGGGTGAGCGCAGATAGCAGCAGCAGTGCGGTGCGTCCACGATATCGCATGGCCCTGCGAAGTGGATGACGCTTGTCTTCTCCGTCGAACAGTGGACGCATGGCGCAGGCGGTGGGTGAGGTTGGTCAAGAAAGCAACACTTCAAAGCGGGACCGGCGGATGATCAAAGCGGGCGTGCAGCTGCGTACCACGTGGGCGGACCCTTGGCCAGCGCTTTTGCTGAGCGATCTGACACTTTTCAGGAAAATTCGACAGCCTCCACTGTTGAACCCTTGGAACGCTCTTTCATACCTTCTCACACCATCAAGCATCGCAGCAGCAATGATCGCCTCGACCTCTCGCACAGCTGTGCGAATCCTCGCACGCAGTCCCGCTGCTCGTATCGCGTCCTTGCGATCCTCACCCCCATCGGCCTGCCGGAGAATCCAAACACACGAGCATCGACACGAGCCCCAATCGCAGCATGGCCCTCCTCCTGGGGGCGAAGCGCCAACGCAGTCCGGCCTGAGCATGTACGGCATCGTCGTTGCCTCCGTCCTCATCGTAGCTGTCACACCCAAGCTCCTTCATCTTTACACCGAAATCACGGGCGACGGGCCAAGCTCATCGGTACCGCTCAAGCTCGAGCCGCACACGCACCGACCGCTCCCCCTCGTCTCCTCCACCTATTACCCGGACCCGAGCACCGCTTCGGCGCACAAGCTGCTCCAAATCGGTCTGCCTTCCTCCACCTCCAGCAGTGTCGGTATCTCCGACGTGAAGCGGGCACTCCGCATCCGCAGCGTCTACATCAAAGAGCCATCTTTGGTCATCGAACGAGCCTACACGCCGCTGTACGATACACTGCCTGGCTCGCACTCGGCCGCGCTGGTCGGGACGGCGACCGCGAAGGAGCCTCGGGTATTGGATTTGATCGTGAAGCGATATCCTGACGGTGAGCTGGGCAAGATGCTGCATCGCGCGGTGGCCAATCCGACCATGCCGCAGTTGGAGGTGAGGGGGCCGGTGGATACGTGGTCTTTCGAACGGGACTCGGCGGAGACGGGCGGTGTGCCGGAGAGGATCGTCATGGTGGTCGGTGGGACAGGGATCACGCCTGCTTATCAGCTGTTGACGAATCTCTTCGGTAGGCCGGGCAAGACAGCGCAGGCCAGAATGAAGGGTGCACCCAGAATCGAGGTGTTGTATGCGACACAGGATCTGGAGAACGTTCTGCTGCTGCCCCAGCTTCATGCATCGGTAGAGGCGAATCGGGACAAGGTGAGCGTCCAGCTCTTTGCAGAGCGGGTGGCGTCCCCGTCTTCCCTTTCACCAGGCGCGCGGTCAGCTCTGGGCAAAGGGCTCGTCGTTTCGCCTTCCGCAAAGGCTGGCGGTCGATCCTGGATCCCCTTCTTCAGCTCCAAGGCCTCGAGTCTGGAACCCAAACTCGAACTCACCTCCGTTTCATCGCCAACAACCACCATCCCAGTCTTCGAATCACGCATCACACAACAGCACCTCGAAAAGGTCCTCACCCCGACCGCTGATGGTCGGACCCTGATCCTCGTCAGCGGACCCGACGGCATGGTCTCCGCTATGGCAGGACCCAGATCGCGCGACGGTCAAACACAAGGTCGTCTCACCGGCATCCTCGCCTCCCTCAACTGTCGACACGAAGACGTGTTCAAGCTGTAACATCAAAGATAAATTACACACCGACCTTCTTGCGCTCTCCATCGCGCAGCACGTTGTTCTGCGCATGCTGTTTGGGGTGCCTCAGCGATTCGGTGTGCACGAGTGTTCCGTCCTCCTCCGGCTTGTCGTATCCATCTGCGCGGCGTTGTTCGATGCCAACCAGGCCAAGGTGGTGGCGGAGCAGAGCGGCGAGTTGGGAGCGGGCGAGGGCGAGGTTGAGCGACTCCTTCCCTTGAGTGCGGATGAGCGTCGAAGTGTTCCATGCGGTAGCCACTTGATTTGGTATCGACCTGTCATTTTGTCCTTCCGCTATTGAGTCGAGTTGTGCGGCTGTACGTAGTGATTCCGGAAGGAGCTCGTCCGGTGCCACACCGCCACTGGCCTTGATGGCCGCGACTACGGGTTCGAGCGACTGCGTGATAGGTTCGCCAAAGGTGATCGTCACATCCGCCCCGAATCGGGGGAGCCATTTGGGCTTGTCTCTTGGTTCTGGCATGAGCCTGTCAAAGCCAGTGATCCAGATGGGTACGACGGTGGGCAGCTTCTCTGCCTCTAATATCATTCGCGAAATCCCCCATTTGAACCGCCGCAACCTCGTGCTCGTGCTGACGTTGACGTATCCTTCCGGGAAAAGATGCACCCAGTTCCCACCACCGAGCTTGGCTATGGCCTCGTCAATCGCAGTCTGGTAGATCCCCCCGCCACGATGCGTCTCGATGCACTGCCCGTTGCGAAAGAACCGTGACAGAAGGGGGTTGGTGAACATGATATCGCTCGCACCGAGCGTCCAGCGCACCGTGGACGGGTTGTGGAAGGTAGATGCTGGGAGAGCGCCCCATATTGTCGGCTCGTCGAGGACCGAGATGTGATTTGCGTAGGTGAGCAGGCCGGTGCGGGATGAGAGGCGGTCGGGTGAATGGAGGTGAGAGAGGAAACGGTCGAGATTGCGAACTGTCACTTTGCGGCAGCCGTACCGGAGGAGTGCGCGGGAGAAGGCAGCGACCGCACGAATAGTGTATGTCGACGAAGAGGACGACATGGATGCGATGGAGCGTGGCAGCCCCGAGGTCGATGAGGAGGCAAGAGAGGATGTCGTGGCCGCTGTGAAGGGCTTCGCTAGCCGTGCGGTTGCCGAGACCATGCCTTCAGCACGGTACTCTCCGCAGCTTCAACGCCACTTTGCGATCGTCGATGAAGCGCGACACAGTTCCAGAGATGGTGAGCGAGATGGTGATGGATGAGATGGGAGTCGTCTTGTCCATCCACGCTCGGACAGATCCGGACCCTGACTGACCATATCAGTCAACACTAAGTTTCCATAGCCGATGACAGGAAGATCCGCGTTGCTCTCTTAGCTCAGTCCGCGGCTTTCGAAGCACGTTCGGAAATTTAATTTTTCTCTCTCGCCTGCTTGTCACCGTGCAGGTGGAGGATGAGAATGCAATTTAAGCATCACATAATCAAGAAAAGTGGCACAGCGAGCGAGAGGCCAAAGAAGAAGGTCTCCGTTGCTCGTCAGTCCACCTTCTGACCCTTCACGACGCTGTTCAACACCCTCTTCTCACCACACGATACATCATGGATCTCAGCTCAATAACAGGCAAGGGCCCGTCCGCGCTCAGCGGTGCCACCTCGGCAGAGCGCAAGGAGGCCATCAAGCAGCAGGTGTAAGCCTTTCTCCACTCGTCCCATCTTTCCCTTTGAGATTCATAGATACTGACACACACATACTCTCGTTCCTCGCAGCTCCTCCGAACTGGCCATGGCCAACGCGCAGCAGCTCATCACCAAGGCCACCGAAAAGTGCTACATCAAGTGCATCCCCGCGCCAGGAGCAAGTCTGTCGGGCAAGGAACAGACCTGCCTCACACGATGCATGGAGAGGTACTTTGAGGCTTTCAACATTGTCTCGTCGACGTACGTCAGGAGGGTCGGAAACGAGCGGGCGGCAGGCGCCGTTGCTGAGGCCGGTCTCTAGTTTTGTAGCTTGGACACAAGGCACGCCCACTACCACCACTTTCACAACTCAAAAAAAAGCGGATTGGCAAGGCAATCTCCATGATGTTTTGACGCTCCAGAGCGCCCTGACTTGCGCAATGCGAATGTACCATTACCACGAAGAGCCGCCATAATGATGCGATCGCATTTGGAGATGGCACTCGAACCATCGTCGACGTGTTGTGTGGGTAGTGTTGCAAATTCGCCGTCAACCGGGCTGCAGCCTTCACCGTATGTTGCCGAACAGGTTGAGCGCAGACCTCCGCGCAGGACCGCCGATTGCGCCTTCTTCATCTTCGCCTTGTGCTGCCTCCCCTTCTCTCGCCGCAGACTGTATTGAGAGCAGCTGAGCCAGCGTGACATCCTGACCGTTGCCACTGGATGAGAGTGCTGTTCGAGTCTTCGTTGGCGGCATGGCATACGTCAACCCGTTCGTAGGCGCACGTTTCGTCCCTGCATCCCCCCCAGCAGGTGCACCGTTCGTCTTGGGCCCAAACACAACGAGCCGACGAATATGCGTGTCTTTGCCATTCAAATGGTTAGCCAGGATACACACCTGGATCAACCACACCCGGATCCCATCTCCACCATCCTCCTCGTCCTCATCCTCCCCATCCTCTCCCTTGGCCTCTTCCCCTTCCTGTCCGTCCTCATCCTCCTCATTGACACTCGCATCCACGCTGCCTATTGTCATGCTAAAGTGCTTCCATCCTTGCGGCGTATCAAACGTTCTTTGCCTCACCAGCGTCAGATCGTGGTAATTCGTCCCCGCTCGAACGGCAATCTTGGTCGGAGTGTACGAGTCGTCCTGCTTGACATCGAGGTAGATCGAGAGGTGGGTGACGCAGGTGCGACGGGCGAATTGGATGTTGATCAGATGCGGTTGGTTGCCGTCCGATTGCCAGAGTTTGGTGAGATCGGGAGAACGGAGTTCGGACACGCCAGAGCCGGGTTTGTAGGAGGAGAGCGTCCATTGCGTGCCGGGTGAGGAGCCTACGTCGGTTTTGGTGGTGCGATCTGCAGAGAGGTGAACGGAGTGGTGTTAGTGGTTTGGTGAGAGGACGATATGGTAGGGTGAGAGGGAAAGTCTTACCATCGACATCGTAGATCCGCCGGGAGCGTTTCGGCTTCGTGTCAGCGGTAGGCGGTGACTGAGCCGCGCCACGGCTCGTGCTTGCTTCAGCATTCTGCTGCATCCTTAGTGGTGTGTGCAGAAGTTGCACAGTCGATTGACGAGGCAGTTGGCTGAGGTGAAGCAGTCCAGAAGATGGTCGAAAGTGATCAGGGCAACGAGATATCTGAAACAACACCAAATTAACACATTTCGCCCCCGCGGTGGGGCTTTTCGAGTCGCGCTCGCGTAGAGTGGGACCCTCATCTTCGCACACACCCTACGCTTGGGAGACGTATACAGTACTCTTCAACTCAGCTGACGGACGATGGGTCGTGATGGAACATGCTCTATTGCGCGTCTGCTATGCTTGTCTAATTCGACGTCTCTCCCTCCTCGTCCGACGACGGCTTTGCATTCTCGTAGTTTGGCAGCTCCTTATCCTCTATGAACGCGCACCCGACCACCGTGCCTACACTGACCACCGCAATGCACACAAACACCCACCGCAACGCAAAGGCATACGACTCGATCGCAGCCTCCTGCAGCTCCTTTGGCAACTCGGGCACGATCGAGCTCTTGTGTCGAATCTCGGAGATGATCCTATCCGCGTCCTTCCCTGTGATCCTCTGTCGGAGCTGTTTCTTGAGCAGCGCCTGGAGCAGGGTTCCTCCTCCCGAGACACCCAGGATCTGCCCCGTGTTGCGAGCCATATACGACATGCTTGTTGCCACTGCAACATCTGAGCGCGGAACCGAGTTGATCAGTGCGATCAAGGTGCAGGTTAGCACGCCCGCGGTACCGAATCCGTGCGGTACGATAGCAGCATAGGTGAACGCCTCCGAGCTGTTCCGCGTGAACATCGCAACGCATCCAATCGACACAGTGATGATCATGCTATTGATCAGGTTGTATCGATAATACCGTCCAGAGCTGCGCATGATCACTCCGGCAAGGACCGAACCGACACTGAGCGCGATGCTGTTCGGGATGAGGTGCAGGCCGGCCATCGAGGGCGTCTCGAGCTTGACCGCCTGGAAGTAGAGGGGGAAGTGGTAGAGCGTGCCGAACGACACAATCGATAGACAGAAGTTGGCGAATGCCACCGCTGCCCCGGAGCGCTGCGTGATGAGGCGGAGCGGCAGAATGGGTGTCCGGGCGATCCTGGCTTCGGCGTAGAAGAAGAAGCTGATGCTCGCAAAACCGAAGAGGAACCCACCCCAGACCGAGGGGTGCGAGAGAGGCACGTCGTTGGCGCTGACCAGACTGAGCGAGATGAGCGTGCTTGAGAGACCCAGGACGAGCGAAAAGGCACCGGCAAAGTCGATGGAGCGCAGCTTGTCCCAGGTGGACTGCTGGGCGAGGCGATTCGGCGTCTTGACACGTACAAACCAGAACGCAAGGAGGTAGTCCGCCAGCAAGAGAGGGATTTGGAGGAGGAAGGCTCGTCGCCAGCCAATCGTGTCGTTCATCCAGCCTCCAATGGGACCACCGAGACCCGAGCCGAGACCAAAGATGATGTTCGTCAACCCTTGCAGCAGTCCCCTCTGCTTGAGAGGGACGACGTCCGAAAGGATGATGCTGGTGTTGGTGGTGAGGCCGCCGCCGCCGACTCCCGCCAACGCTCGCGCAAAGATGAGCATGTTCATCGACGTCGACATGCCGCACAGCCCCGTACCGACAGTGAAGAAGGTGAGTGCGATGAACATGCAATTGCGTCGACCCACAATGTCGGCCAAACGGCCGTAGAGAGGGGTGAAGCAGGCGACCGAGAGAAGATACGCCGAACCAAGCCACTGCGCCTGTTCGGAAGCGTTGAACGAGCTGCTGATGCTCGAGATGAGCGTTGCGGTGACGGTGCCGTCCATGCTAGCGACAAATACGGGGACCCATACCGCGGCGAGGAGTGGAGCGAGCGTACGCATGGGTGGCATGACCTTGACGTGGTCCTCGTCTTGGCCCTCTGGGACCGCATCGGCGTCTTGTTGGTGGTCATCGTGGTGGTTCGATGTGGACCGATAGTCTGTCCGTTGAGAGTCGCCTTGTTGCGAGGATATGAGCGAGGAGCGCTCGTCGACGCTGGGATTAGACGGCGCCATCTTGGTGTATGATTTGGTGGTACAGTAGGAAGAAGGGTATGAAGGTCGCCGGACTCGTGTGATAGGGCGGTTATACACCGATCCGGTCATCGTCAATTTCGGCGGTCTTTTCGGTTGATTTGCCGGCGATTTCTCTGCAAAGATATCAGCTCTCGACTGGCCGCCATTGGCTCTTCGAAGACTCAAGATGATATTTCCACAAGCAAGCGAGACTGCAGGCCGTGAGCTATGTTGACGGCAAGCCTTCAGACCTAGAGTCCGAAGAAGGCGTCCAAAGCTGTGACCTTGTGGGTTGAGAGCCGAGCCAGGGCGGACCATGCATGCAGCCTGGCTTTTTCGAATGTTGTTAAGTCGCTTTTCTGCCTGAGCTGTGGAAATCGTCTCCGTTTCCCGATGAATTTTTCTTTTTGGCTGCTGCTTCTGAGCCAAAAATTTGTCTTTTGCTGTGACTTTTCTGAAGCTTCTCAGCAGAGAGCGTTTCTTCCTGTTCCTTGTCATTGCCACTGTTTTTTGCTGTTCAACACCATCAACAGCGAACAGCATCATGCCTGGACTCAAGCGATCTAGGCCAGCAGAGGATGCGGCTGCCTCTTCGGCGGCTAGCTCCTCCAAGTTCAAGGCTACCAAAAAGACAAAGAGCGCCGCCGCTGCTTCGACTTCGGCGGCCCCTTCTACTTCGCTCCTCTCGGCGCAGGAAGTCGACTTTCCTCGTGGTGGGAGCTCTGGCTTGACACCTCTCGAGTTCCGAGAAGCAAAGCGCGAGGCTCGCTCCGAATCAGCCGCCAACGAGTTGCTCTTCAAGGATGCCAAGGACGAACAGGCCGAAGCAAAGCGCATCAAGATGAAACAGAAGCTCAACCGCGACAAGCGCAACGATGCCAAGAAAAAGCGCGGCCCCGCTACTTCCGCTGCACCGACAAAGACATACGAGAAGAAGGATCACAACCGTATCGAGCACATCAACTACAAGCGTCTCATCCCCGGCTCGAGGCTGCTCTGCTCGGTCTTGGCCATTCACCCATTGGCTGTGGTCGTCTCGCTGCCCAACCAGATGCTCGGTCACATCCCCGTCACACAGATCAGCCCACAGTTCACGCAACGTCTTCAAGCTGCCGCTGATGCGAGCGCTGAGGACGATAGCGAGCAGGATGACAGCATGGACGAGGACAGCGACGAGGAGGATGCAGGGGCGAACGGCTCCTCGAGCAAGAATGTCAAGAAGGTCCCCGAGCTGCGTGACCTTTTCCATATTGGTCAGTGGCTCGTCGCCAGCGTTGTCCAGGTCCGCGGCAGCGACGTTGCCAAGGGTCGACCGACTCGTGAAGGCGGCGAATACGAGAAGGAGTCGCGTCGTGTAGAGCTTTCCCTGGCACCTCACCTCGTCAACACCGGTATGGCCACCTCTGATCTCGACGCCGGCGCCACCCTCACCGCCGCCATCTCGAGCATCGAGGACCACGGCTACATGCTCGACACTGGCATCTCCGAGTTCGGCGGCTTTGTTCCCTTCAGCGAGGCTGCCAAGCTCCCCGCCAGCTTCAACGCGGGCAAAAATGGCAAGTCGCTCCACGTCGGCAGCGTCGTCTTTGCCAAGATCAAGTCGATACCCGAGAACAAGCGCAGCTTTGAGGCGACGCTCGACCCCAAGACAGTCACCACCAGTCCGATCAAGCACGCTCCCAGCATCACCGCCATCCTCCCTGGCACGCTGACCAAGGTGCTCGTCACCGCTGCGCTCCCCACTGGTCTCAACGTCAAGCTCTTTGGCATGTTCGATGCCACCATCGATCGCTTCCACCTGCCGGAGTTGCCGGAAGGCAAGGACATCCCAGACATTTACAAGGAGGGCTCCAAGCACGTTGCACGTGTGCTTTGGGACCTGCTCAGTCCGCCCTCGACCGCTTTGCAGGGTGACAACCCGGACCACGAGCGCAAGTTCGGTCTCTCGTTGGCACCGCATGTTCTTGCTCTCGAGGCTCCCGTCGCGAAAGACAAGCAGCTGCTCCAGCACGCCTATCCCATCGGCGCTGCCCTCAAGGCCACCGTCGTGCAGACCATCAACGACTGGGGACTCATCGTCTCGATCCAGGGCACCGACCTGCGCGGTTTCGTCCACATTTCCCAAGTCTCGGATGACCACGTCGTCTCGCTCCCGCCCTCCTCCGGTCCCTTCAGCAAGGGCACTACCCACAAGGCTCGCGTCGTAGGCCACTCTCCCACCGACCGCACCCTCCAGCTCTCCCTCAAGCCCTCGGTCCTCGAGCGCAAGTTCATGCGCGTCTCCGAAGTCGAGGTTGGCGAGATCGTCAACGCGAGCATCGTCAAGCTCGACCTGCCGCACGCCATCTTCTTGCAGCTGCAGGGTCACGTCGACGGCGTCGTCTTTTCGCATCACTTTGCCGACGTCAAGCTGACCCAGCCCGAGAAGCGGTTCAAGCCTGGACTCCAGGTGAAAGCGCGCGTGATGGACGTCGACCCGAATCGCAACCGCATCGTTCTGACGCTCAAGAAGTCGCTCGTCAAGTCGGATCTGCCGATTGTTGCGTCAATGCAGGATGCGCGCGTCGGTGTGGTGACAAATGCAACCGTGTTCAGGGTGCAGACCAACTCGCTCATTGTGAGCCTGTTCGGTGGGCTCAAGGCGCTCGTGCCCGGCAGGGAGGTCAGCGAGGACGACTTCAACGATGTCAAGAGCGGATTCACGGAGGGCAAGGTGGTCAAGATGAGGATCACCGAGGTCGACTACGAGAATCAGAAGCTCGTAGGTAGCATCAAGCAGGCTTCGCCCGAATATCTCGCCAAGCTCAACGTGGACGCGGTCGAGGTGGGCGAGAAGGTGACGGGCAAAGTGGCTGCGGTGCACAAGGAGGTGGTGGTGCTGACGCTCGTGCCTTCTGGTGTGCGTGCGCTGCTCTCGCTGTCCGTGTTGGCTTCCATCCGAGGTATGACGTCGGAAGCTCTGCTCGAGAGTCTCGAGGAGGACCAGGAGATCGAGGACCTCGTCGTATCGGTCAAGAACCCGGGCAAGGGCATCGTAATCGTCGCCGACAAGGTGCGCACCAGCAAGAGCGCCGACGAAGGGGCCAACGGTGTCACGTCGGGTCAGGTCAAGCAAGGCGCCGTCGTCCAAGGTCGTGTCATCCAGAAGAACGACAAGTACCTCGACTGCATCGTCGCTCTCGGCACGGCCACCCGTGCTACGCTCCACATCACCGACACCGCGGACGACTTTTCCTCCGCCGTCACCCTCCCCACTCCCGGCCAGACGGTGCCCTGCTATGTCGTGTCGCTCAAGCCCAACGGCAAGAGCGCCGTCATCTCCACGCGTCCCTCCCGCATCTCCCCTTCTTCGACCGAAGTCGTCGACCCGGAGATCACCAACATCACCGACCTGTCCAAGAACCAGAAAGTCCGCGGCTTCGTCAAAGCCATCACCAACGTTGGTCTTTTCGTGACCATTGGGCGCAAGATCGATGCGCGCATCCAGGTGCGCGAGCTCTTCGACGACTTTACCCGCGATTGGAAATCCCGCTTCACTGTCGGTCAGCTCGTCTCGGGCACGATCATGGACGTCAACTCTGCGTCTAATGAGGTGGAGATGTCGCTCAAGTCGACGCCGGGAGCCATCAAGCCCCGGGCCGAGCGGGTGGATGACGGCGACAAGAAGAAGAGGTTGACCGACTTCAAGGTGGGCGAAAAAGTCAAGGGTTGGATCAAGAACGTGATCGACTTTGGCGTTTTCGTCCAGGTTGAGGGGACGAATGTGTCGGGGCTCGCGCACATGAACGAGTTGAGCGACGGAGATGCGGGCGAGGCGCTCAAGGCGTTCAGGGTGGGCGACAAGGTCCGTGCGGTGGTGCTGAGGGTCAACGCCGAGAAGAGGAAGATTAGTTTCGGGTTGAAGGCGTCTTACTTTGACGCTGCTGATTTCGAGGACAGCAGCGATGAGGAGGAGGACGAAGAAGAGGACGAGGAGATGGTCGATGCCGACTCTGAAGAGAAGGACGATGAGGAGGACAGCGATGACGACGACGAAGAGGATGATTTTGTCGAGATGGACGAGGACAGCGATGCCTCCGACGACGACGCGCCTTCGCAACCGACCAAGTCGGGCGTTCCCTCGCTCGCTCTCTCGGGCGGCTTCTCCTGGTCGGCCGGTGCCAACGACGACGATGCCGCCTCGGACCTGTCCTCGTCCGACTCGGATTCCGACTCGGACACCTCTACCGCTGCTGCTGCCAAGACCGCCGCGCGCAAGCAAAAGCCCCCAAAATCCCGCAAGACGCTCGAAGAGGACCTCACCGCCGACCTGGCCACCAAGACCCCCACCTCCTCGACCGACTTCGAACGTCTCCTCCTCTCGTCGCCCAACTCGTCTTTCCTGTGGATCCAATTCATGTCGTTCGCCCTTCAACTCTCGGACGTCGCCCAAGCGCGCACCATCGCCCGCCGCGCGCTCAAAGTGATCAACTATCGCGAAGACCAAGAGCGTCAAAACGTTTGGATTGCCCTGCTCAATCTCGAAAACACCTACGGCACGGTGGAGGAGTTTGATGCGACCTTCCGCGAGGCGGTCCAGGCGAATGACGGGTTCACCATGTATCTCAAGGCCATTGGTATCCTTGAGGGGAGTGGGAAGGTTGAGGGGGCGGAGGAGTTGTTTGGGAAGGCGAAGGGAAAGTATTCCGTGTTGTCCGAGTTCTGGGTTGAATACGCGCGGTTTTATCTCAGGACGGATCAGCCGGATGCGGCACGAGCGCTGTTGCCCAGGGCAATGCAGGCAGTGCCCAAGAGGGAACATACAAGGACGATCACTGCGTTCGCAATTAACGAGTTCAAGCTCGGCGATCCCGAACGCGGAAGGACGATCTTTGAAGGTCTGGTGGATAGCTTCCCGAAGAGGTTGGATCTGTGGTGGCAGTACATCGATCAGGAGAGTCGACTGGGGGACAATCAGCAGCAGGTGCGCGGGCTCTTCGAGAGAACCATGACGCTCAAGTTGACCGCCAAGAAGGGCAAGAGTCTGCTCAAAAAGTGGTTGGAGTACGAGAAGAGGGAAGGGGATGGCAAGAGCCAGGCGAGGGTGCTCAAGCGGGCCAAGGAGTTTGTGGATGAGATCAGTAGGAAGAATGCCGAGGCGGAGGAGGAGGATGAGGAGGAGGAGTAAGGGATGTAGGAGTTGATCGCGAAGTTCAAGCAATGATACGGTTTCACGTTTTGACAAGGTTGGGTTGTGTGAGTGCGAGCGCTGAGCTGGATAGGCTTGGAAGAGGCCGTGTCATTCGAACAGGAGCAGCCCAAATGGCACATGCGGGTGGAGTCTCTTGATCAGCGTGCTTTTTGACTGAGTGATGTCGCAGATGTTGTACGCTAGCAGTGAGGAAAGTTTGAGAGTGACAAAGATGTTCATCGAAGGCTCGAAGACTTGATGTGATGATCCATTTTCAACGAGACCCCTCCGTGTCGCTGTCCCAGTTTGCTGCTTGGTGCGTTCAAGCGATGTGTCGACCAAGCATCTCGTTGACCATGTAGTACGCGATGGGAGCTGTATCGTATCACGGAACTGTCGTCAGCATTCGCTCTTCACCATCTAGACCGTCTCTTTCATCGACAAGCAGACCAAAATGCCTGGCAGTAAACGGAAGGGGCTGCTTACCAAACCACAAACCAGCAGCATACAGTCCGGTGGTTCTGAGCGTTTGACGAGCTGCGAGCTTGGCAGCGGCCGCCTCTTGCGGCGAGGGTTGACGGGGGGCTCCTCCGAACATTTCTGGCGCAAAGAAAGATGTGGTGATGAGAGAGACGATGGTGGTGGAGGGAAAGAGAACTTTTTTGCTCGTCCCGATGAGGTGTAGAGACGGATCGGGGAGGCTTCAGGGTCCAGCGTCAAAAGTCGCCGAGATTTTGGCGAGCTTTAGAAGAACCTAGCCACCACCATTGCCTCATACGAATCGGCGCAACGACGATAGCGAAGAACGATGTCGGGCATCGAGAGCGACGTCAGCCCGGTCGCAGGTAGCAGCAGTACCGCGCCAACCCGCACGACGGTCCAGCACCAGCAGCTGCCACCACGGCCCAAGCTCGTCCTCACCTATCCGTCGGCCGAGGTTCGCACCCGACCGTCCTCCTCCCGCAGCAAGGATGATGAGGAGTACGTCCCATACGAGCTGTCCGGTCTCACTCCGCTATCCACTCACGAGGAGGGCGAGGACTGGGTGTCGATCATCAGCGCCCCGGCCCACGCGCCCATCGAAAGCTGGCTACACGTCATGCAGTCGCTCATACGGCATCCCGAGCGCACATCGAGCAACATCCTTCGCGCCGGCATTGTCGCCGAAACCAATGAGGACGCTTCCACAGCAACTTTGAGGGGAAAGGGCTGGAAGAAGCAATGGACAATACGCCGAGAGCTCGTTCCGCGAAGACCCAATCTAGACTGGAGGATGGAGCAGGACTGCTCGTTGTTCTACCGCTACTCGCTCGATGAGGAGCACGAGGATGAGCCGGTGGAGGCGGTGATCGTCTATACGCCATTGATTGGAGACACGTCGCACGCCAAGATAGGGCTTTCCGACAGCAACACGCTCCGGGGTCAACCGCCATCCAACGAAGCGCTGATTCCGTTCTACCATCCCAAAGTGCGCGCGTTAGCCTTTCACTTCCACCCCTCGTCCCACCCCACCCCTCTCCCGACCGACTCCAACGATGGCGAACCGACCTTCGGCACGCTCAGCATCTCTCTCATCCCCTTTTCCCCCTCACCCCCCGCCTTCTCCCCAACCCACCGCCTCACCCGCGTCGCCCACTCCCTCTTAACCACCCTTCACATGCACACCTGGGGCCATCGGCACGACTACACCAAACGCGTCCATCACGATACGCTCGTCCCGCGCACGCTCTACCAGGACACCTACCTCGCGCTCAAGGTGCGCTATGCTGGTGAGCTTATCGCGGGATGGGCGGAAGCGACGGATCCGCGCAAGCACGTGTTTGAAGAGATGGGCATTGCTGCGTTTTTGATTGGGTTGTGGTCTCTCCACTATGGTGGGGAGGAAGGGTGGAAGGGCAAGGTGAGGTTTGTCGATGTAGGGTGTGGCAATGGGTTGCTGACGTATATTCTGATGCGCGAAGGTTTCCAAGGGATAGGATTGGATTTGAGAAAGAGAAAGAGCTGGGCGAACTTCACCGCTCAAGGCGCACGACTGGAAGAATGGAACTTCAACCCAAGTTCACTGCTCACCGAGTCAGCGGAGCAGTGGAAAGGCGCATGGTTGTTGGGCAACCACGCCGATCAGTTGACACCATGGATTCCCGTCTTGGCGACCCACTGTGGAGCACAAGGATTCATCAATTTGCCCTGCTGCTACTACGCGCTGGATGGGAGCAGGAATTTCGACCTGACGTTGCGCGGAGATGTGTCGCGCAACGAGCAGTACCTGGCGTACGTGAGGAGGATCCAGGAGAGGTTCGCGTGGAAGGTCGAGCTGGATCCGCTTCGAATCCCGAGTACGAAGAACTGGTGCTTTGTGGGCAGGACGCGGGAGAAGGTGGACGAGGAGGTGTTGAGGGAAAGAGTCAAGACGGCGGTGGAAGAAGCCTTGCGGACGGGTTGGGCTGTCGGTGATCCAACAACCACTTGATCTCTCACTTTGCCAAACACAATCCACATTCTCACACATGTCTGACTCCTAGGGATTGAGCTTTCCATTCCATTTCCGTCACTCGGAATGCCATCCGTACCGCATAAACGCATCGACGGTGCTCACCTTGGCATCGGTGAACGCGCTCGCCAGTCCGCGCATCTCCATGTACAACCACACCTTCAACATCGGCAACGCCCTCTTGATCTCCTCCTTCTTGGGCACGTGCATGCCCCCACCCTCCTGGTGCTGCAGCTCCCTACCCAGATGCCTCAAGATCGGCAGCGCCGACTTGAACAAATCCATGTCCGGATCGAGCTGTCTCCCAATTCCTTCCAGCAACAGGATCGAGATGACCGTGTTGACGAAATCGGCCTCCATCTTGACATGGTGATCCCGCACCGCCATGAGCACCTTGTTCAGCACGTCCGAGATCTTGATCTTGGCCAAGCTGAACGTTTTGGACTTGACGCTGAGTACGAGGTCCTGCATCTTCATGGCGAACTGCTCCTGGTCGACGACGAGTTCGGGTGAGCGACAGCGTTCGACCATGAGATGTCCCGCCAGGGCGCCGTCGAACTGCGCGACTGCAGAGAAGAGGTCGAGGAAGTTGCGCCTGTTCAGCGGGGTCAGCTCGACCGTGAGACCGGCGTCGAGGAGTACAATCTCGGGCTGGTAGCCTTGCGCGTCGAGCCGGTCGAGCTCGTCCAGCCAGGCATCCTGGTCGTGGCGCAAGGGACGAAGACGGTCGACAATGCTCTGGTCCACCTGCTCGTCCGGTGTCAGAGGCGCTTTGCGATGCCCCGGTGCGTAGTCGCTGTCGAACTTGCTGAGGATCCGCGCAAACAGGTCCGAGAGGAGAGACTCGGTGGAAGGCTTGTAGAACTTGATCATGATGTTTCCGGGATGCAGGTCGGCGTGGGTAAAGTTGTCGATGAGCAGCATGTTGAGGAAGGCATCCAGACCCAGGTTGGCGATGCGGTGGTCGAATTTGGCCCCACCCATCTGCAGGAAGTGTTTGAGGGGCAGAGCATCTTCGTACTCCTCGATGAGGACTTGCTTGGTGCTGAACTGCGTGAGAGGGCGTGGGAAGGAGATGGCCGATCGACGACGGGCGAAATTCTCCTCGAACCGGCTGAGGTTGTTCGCTTCGTTGCGCAGGTCGAGCTGCGAGAACATCATTTCAGAGAACACGTCGACTTCCTCGGGGAACGAGAGCCATTCGGCACCGGGAATGAGGTTGATGAGTTTGGCAAAGAAGCGCATGATCTTGATGTCTCGTGCGATGGTCTTCTCGACGCGAGGATGCAGGATTTTGATGGCGACGCTGTTGGTGGGGATCTGAGGAGGCGCGACGTCTTCTTCGTACGACAGCGCGAGCGTCTTGGAGAGCTTCTGCTGGGCTTCGCCTTTGGTGGCCTCCTTCTTGGCTCGCTTGTATCCAGGTGGCAGCAGATCATGTTTGAGCGTCGCTTTGTACACCTGCGCGACCGCTCCGATCCCCATGGGCTCGTGACCAAAGTGCTCAAAGATCTCGTCGAATTTGCGCTGGAAGATTCGCTCGATGACGCGCTTGGTGTAGCGGAACGAGTGGGGTTTGCCGTTGGAGTGGAGTCGACCGAGACGCTGGCAGAGCTCGTCGGGGAAGAGATCCTGACGGCTTCCTGCCCATTGAGCGAGTTTGATGAAGGTGGGACCGGCGCGTTCCATCTGCTTGACCAAAAACGAGTACCACCAGATGGCGCCCCAACGATCGCCCTCTTCGTCCTTGCGCACCTTTCGGCCTCGCATTCTGCCCTTTTCTCTCCTGCTGCCGATGAGCAGCATCGGAGCGGTGAAGATGACGGGGAGGAAGAGGATGCAGAGGTAGAGGAAACGGCGTGTTGTGCCGATGGGCTCGATGATCAAGGCATGGATGACATTGCCGACCTTGATGAAAGCTCGAACTATGATATTACGTCGATGGAGGTCTTCATCATCTTCTTCTGGTACGGGAGGCGCGAAGTCACCATGCTGTGGTTGCGTCTGGGTTTGCGGTTTGGGCTGGGTCTCAGGCTCAGCCTGCAGTGGACTCTGCGCAAGATAGTAGTCTAGAACGAGCGCAGTTCCCAGACCAGCGATGGCTATCGAAGTAATCCGTCCGATCCGCGAGTCCGAGTACGAGTGTGATTGGCCTGCTCTGCCGGAGGTCGAGGTGAAGTTGCGGATGTTTGCAAGCTGCTTCGGCTTTGGAAGCACGCGAAGGGACCGTGACGATGCATGGAGAGGTTGGTTAGGACGATCAGCCTGGCGGGCGATGGATACAAAAGCCTTCTCGTGGTTGCAGCTGAGGTGCCGGGAGGTCCAAGTTGAGGAACGGAAAGAGTCCACAACGCTTCCTCTTGATGCCAAATGGTGAGAAAAGCGGCTGTTGGGCGCCAACGCCAATCTGCTGCGCAGAAGGGGCAGCATGTTGCTACAAGACAGCTTGCTTGATGGAGGTCCTCGTCGTGATCGTCTACAATGGCATCATCTGCTGGCAGCTTGTATGCGTCGTTGAGGGGGGTTGGGAGCGAGGAACGCCTTGCCTCGAGTGGTCGTCGACGGTTGAGTTGGATGTGATCCGAGATGGGGTCCGGAAGGGAGCGGTCGAGTGGATGAGAAGAGGGTCTGATAGCAAACGTGTCTGTGAAAGGGCGCACCAAGTAGCTACATCGCCTTTGTCTTGCAGTGCTCAACAGTCAGCAGCTGCAGCAGCCTTGCATCCATAGATAGGCTCTGCGATTTCACATCTTACAAGAAAATCACCGTCAATCCTCCACCTTGTCGCCAACGCACGAGCCTGCGTCCATCGGTGCATCGTCATAAACGCGTTCACCCGACTCGACACGCTCCTGCGCCTCAGAAAATTCATTTTCAGGAAGAAACCAACACCCTCTCGTGTAGCCGCCGAGGTGTCTTACGGCATCCGCACGTCCAACTCTGCCAACCTTCCCATCCTCTCCATCCTCACCCGCAGCTCAACACCAACACCGCCAGCCTAGCATGAACGAGTCCAACGATTACGAGCAGGAACGTCTCAAGAACATCAAGGAGAATGAGCGGCTCATGAAGGAGCTTGGTGTCATGGGGGGTTCCTCTGCCATCGGCGGCCCCTCTCCCAAACGCACCACGCCCACCAAGCCCAAAAAGAAGCCGACCACGCCCAAGAAGAAGGCGGATGTGACGCCGACGCGCATCATGCCCAGTCGTTCGTCCGCGCGGCTGGCCGGCCACGAAGCCGACTCGGAGACCCTCAAGCGCAAGTACGAGGAGGAGGCCGAGGAGGCACGCAAGGTGGCCGAGGCGGCCAAGAGGGCGAGACACGGCCAGTTTGATCTATCGGGGATGACGGGGGGCGAGCTGGAGGAGGAGGCCATCGCAGCACTCGAGGCGACACTAAACGGATTGGCGGCGAACAAGGCGCAGGCTGCCGAGCTGGTCGATATCAAGCAGGAGAAGAAGCGCAGAAGTGGCAAGCAGGAGGACGAAGCGCAAAGCCAGGAGAGGACGGAGCTCGAAGAGGTGCTGAACAGGATGACGCTCAAGTCGGTCGCCAAGGTGACGCCGAAGCGCGTGTACTCGATGGCATACCACCCGTCGATGGACAAGGATCTGGTCTTTGTCGGC
This sequence comes from Kalmanozyma brasiliensis GHG001, assembly GCF_000497045.1. Lineage (NCBI taxonomy): Eukaryota > Fungi > Basidiomycota > Ustilaginomycetes > Ustilaginales > Kalmanozyma > Kalmanozyma brasiliensis. Next base: position 1,781,305 of record NW_015961970.1, on the reverse strand, counting down.
GACAAGGAGGGCTTTATTGGTGTGTGGGATGCTGCGCCCATCGCCTCGTCCTCCACCAGCAACGGGGTCAAGAAGGAAGTCGACGACGATGAGGAGGAGCAAGACGCCGGAGAGACCTTCCCGGAAGGCAAGGCATGGACGCTCCAGGTGCACGGTCGCAGTCCCGTCACATGCATCAAGTTCGATCCGGTCGACCACAACTCTGTCTTTTCCTGCTCGTACGACTCCACCGTTCGCAAACTCGACCTTTCCTCCGGCAAATCAGACGAAGTCTGGGCAGGGGAAGAAGACGTGCTGCTCTCGATCTTCGACGTCCTCTCGCCGCAAACCCACCCAAGCGCTTACATCGACACGCCCAATCCTTCGCTCGACGAGCGTTCGCTGTGGATCGCCGACCATCGTGGCGGTCTGCTCCACATCGATCTCCGCGAAAAGACGCGCAGGGGCAACAACACCCGACGCTGGCAGGTGTGCGAGAAGAAGATCGGGGCTATGTCGGTCAACCGTCTCGCACCGCACTGCATCGCCACCGCCTCGCTCGACCAGCATGTGCGCCTGTTCGACGTGCGTGCCCTCGCATCCGTCGTCAAGCAGACCGCCGAGGCGCCGTACAACTACAAGGGGGTCGATGCGGACGATTTGGAGGCCGCACAAACCAAGGCGCAGTTTGCATCCAGCAAAGCGAGACAGGCGTGCACGTCGGTGGATTTCAGCCCGAGGGGAGACCAGTTGGTGGGAGTCAGCTACGACGATGTCGTCAAGGTGTGGGACATGGATCCGAGCTGGCTGTACTCGGATGATGGGTTGAAGAGCAAAGCGACGGTGACAAAGGCGAATGGTGCTGCGAAGGGCGGGCGCAAGAGCGGCGCCGGGGTCAAGAAGGAAGATGCTGACGAGGCGCCCAACGGCGGTCTGATGAAGTGGCTCTCGACAGCAACGCCGCTCAAAACCGAAAAGGAAGTGCAAGAAGCGATCAAGCAAGAACAAGCCGCGCCGGCCATCAAGACGGATCGACCCGAAGACGTGCTTGCCGAACCGAATCGCATTCCACACAACAATCAAACCGGCAAGTGGCTCACCATGTTCCGTGCCAAGTGGAACCAAAATCCGCTGCTAGAACCTCACTTCACCATTGGCAGCATGACGAGGAGAGCCGAAATCTACGCCGCAGACGGGACACTGCTCAGAACTTTGTGGGACGAAAACCTGGTCACGGCCGTTCCGGCTGTTACGTGCATGCACCCTGTTCGGCCAGGTAGGCTCGTCACCGGCAATGCGTCCGGCCGATGCACCTTTTGGAGTCCAGATGCGTAGTTGCGCGCGCACTCACCTTCGTTTGTCTCAGGATACCCCACACGCTCCACAGCGCAATCACAGAGAACGCATGTCGAAATAGTCAAATTTTGTGTGTGTATGACCTGTGTGCGAGAACTTCCGCTTCCCAAAAGGAGAATCCATTCCTACGCCGTACGCCGCGCAGCTTAGAGCTTGCCGGTGGAGCCGAGATCGGTGAAGGCCTCCTTGCAGCGGGTGGCCATGGTCTTCTCACCCTCACGAACCCAGACACGGGGGTCGAAGAACTTCTTGTTGGGCTTGTCGGCGCCATCGGGGTTGCCGACCTGGCTCATGAGGTAGTCCTTCTTGTTGAGCACGTAGTCGCGGATACCGAGGAGGTAAGCCCACTGGGTGTCGGTGTCGACGTTCATCTTGACCACACCGTGCTTGACGGCAGTGGTGATCTCGTGCTTCTCGGAGCCGGAACCGCCGTGGAAGACGAAGAAGACCGGGTTCTCCTTGTCGGCCTTGATCTGCTCGCGGACGTAGTCCTGGTGCTTGCCGAGCAGCTCGGGCTGCAGCGAAACGTTTCCGGGCTTGTAGACACCGTGCACGTTACCAAATCCGGCGGCAATGGAGAAGTTGGGGGTGATCTCGGAGAACTGGCGGTAGATGTCCCAGATGTCCTCGGGCTGGGTGTAGAGCGAGGCGTTGTCGACACCCTCGTTGTTGACACCGTCCTCCTCACCACCAGTGATACCGATCTCCATCTCGAGCCAGATTCCGAGCGGGGCCATGCGCTTGAGGTACTTGACGCAAGTCTCGATGTTCTCCTCCTTGGGCTCCTCAGAAAGGTCAAGCATGTGCGACGAGAAGAGGGGCTCGTTGTGCTCCTTGTAGTACTCCTCGTCGGCGGCGAGCATGCCGTCGAACCAAGGAAGCAGCTTCTTGGCGCAGTGGTCCGAGTGCATGATGACGGGGACACCGTAGGCGGGAGCGACGGCTCGGATGAAGAGAGCGGCAGCCTTGGCACCGATGATGGAAGCCTCCTGGTTCGAGTTGGAGAGACCCTTGCCGGCAAAGTTGGCGGCACCACCCTGGGAGACCTGGAGGATCAGGGGCGACTTGGCATCGCGGGCAGCCTCGAGAGCAGAGATGGCGACCGAGGAGGACTAGCGGGATTGCGGCAGATTGGAACGAGACGAGTCGCAGATGAGAGGCAAGAAGGTCAGCTGCCATTCACAAATCAGGGACTTCTCGCGAAAACGCAGCTCAGGGAAAGCGGCGCTCTTGGGTCCGCTATCACTTCGCTCGCTCCACCAAATTGATACTTACAGTGACGTTGAAGGCGGGGATGGCAAACTTGTGCTCACGAGCGTAGTCGAAGACCTTGTAGACGTCCTTTCCGGAGACGACACCGGCGGGAACAATGTCGATAACACCCATTCTGTGGGAGGTACGGAAAAGAAAAGCAGAGCCATATAGTCAGCAACATTATCTAGCATTTGGAGTTCGGACCCGTTCCTTGTTCGCCGTCGTTCGTCCCAGCGACTCGTCCAGAGTAAGTCGTCTGCGATGTCGTCGGACCTCTCAAGGCGGAAGATGTGACAAATGACGACGGAGGAGCAAGGCTGACCTCGCGGACTCGTTTGAGCACTCACTTTGCTGTGTGTGTATGAATGAAGGGAGGAGATGGTATGAGATGAATGTGGTGGTGGCGGAAGAAGAAACACAACGGACGGATAGAGCCGATGAGATGCTGTTGCTCTCGCTGTCCTTTGTCGATCTTGACTGCAGCAGGCCCTGCGCAAAAATGCTCGAGCCAGCCAAGTCGCATCTCAAACACATGACCCGCGCTGTGTCTGTTTTTGCGGTTGCACGGTGCATCAAATATCGATCAGGAAGACTTGCTCGAAATTAGAAACCAATCGAAGCTCTCTCGACTGGCTATCTTGAGTTCTGCCGCCTTTGTGTTTGTTGCTCCTGTTGATCGCCTCATTGCACCCCATCGCTTCACACAAGGCTTGGGTCGGCATCGGACTGCTCTGTCCGACGTCCTGCACGAGACCCTTCTGTCAACGCACAAGCACAGGCATGAATTGCTGTCAGACAACGAAAGCGAAGTCGAGCTCTGCAAGCGTCTCACGATCGACCTAAGCCAAAAGTGAGATTTTACCTCCACCTTCTCTGCTTGCTCGCTGCTGCCCAGAGCCTCGCGGAAACATCCGCCTCCCTTTCCTTTGCGCAGCCTTGCCGCTTTGCTCGCAAACATGGTCAGTGCTCTTCGGG
>NW_015961970.1:1765705-1777708 GCF_000497045.1 Kalmanozyma brasiliensis GHG001 | reverse complement strand
CCCGCCACTTCCGGTCAGAACAACGAGGGACGCTGTCCTCGCAGGAGCAGGAATCGGACTGGCAGTGAGGGGAAGGGTCAGATCGGCAGATCCAGTCGATCCGCTGTTCGCAGCTGCAAGGTGTCCTTCATGCTCGCTTCCCAGCAAACGTATCGCTTCTGTCCTGCCATGACTGCTGCGTCATGCCATCTTCTTCTTGCACTTGCACGACTGACACCAAGCCCACCTGAGCATCAAGTCTCGCGGCAGGCCCGAATGGGCCCCACGCTGCGACTTCGGTGCAACTCCCTTTGAAGCCTTATCGATGCTACAAAATCTCTCCGCACCGCGACGGCTGAATTTCACCGAGAAGACGCCGCTGCCTTCATTTCTGCGGGCCCCGACAAAGACATCTCTGCAGCTTCACACTCTTCGAATGACGCTTTCAGGGCGGCCAACAATGAGCGTGGTGGGCTCAAGGTCGGGCGTGTCTCGCTTGTGCCTCGGTCTGATGTCAAGCTTTGTGCAAGCCGAATCGGCTGCCGATCCGACTCATGAGATCGACCAGATGAGATCGAGCAACCTAGCTCTAGCGCCACACTTACACAGCTAAGGATGCAGCAGCTTCATGCGATGAGAGTGAGCAAACTGGGTGTATGATTGGAACACAGTGTCCTGCCAAAAGCGATCTAGAAGCCCTTGTCGTACTTGCCCGAGGCATAGAAGCTCTTCATATGAGCCACAATCTTCTCCAACGCGGCGAGCCACTTTTCCAACTCCTCCTCGACCTTGCTCTGCGGCTCGCCGAGCTTGGCGTAGAAGTCCTTCCTGTACGGGCACGCCTTCATGGCGAGCGAAAAGATGGGGCGCACGAGCATGCCGTGGTGTGGACGCAGCGTGGTGCCGTAGGCGTTGGTGAAGCTGGTGGCCAGCTCCTCGTTCTTGTTGTTGACCGAGTTGCGCATTGCTTGGGCGGTAAAGTCAAGGCCGCGGAGGAGCCACATGAGGCCCTCGGTGGCAGGACGTTTCGAGGTGCCACCCGGTCCTTCGTTTTGGATCAGCTTCTCGAGCGTACCCGACTTGGCAGCGCCCGTCGCATTGAGGCGCGTGTTGACTTTCTGTTATCGTCACGGAACATAGAAGGGGTCAGAGATGGATGCGAAGGCAAGCAAGCGTTGAGCCACCGGGCTTCCTATGTGAGCTGGCTTGGGGACAACATCGAGAGAGTACTTACTGCGATATTCCCGTTCATGTCGTTCTGCACCACCTTGAACGCCGAGTTGCCAAGCAGATCGAACAGCTTGACGAGACCCTCAGCTGCTTCGAGGAAAGCGACTGTGTCGACGCCGCCCTCGGTGGGGACATCCGCGAATGACTGTCGGCCCATGCGAGAAAGATGAGTGGCAAACGTCAGCATGCTTTCGATCGATGGCGTTTGTCGCTGATCCTGGGCCACTTACACGCTTGCAAAGCTCAAAGTATGTGGACATCTTGCAGCAGTATCTTGAGCACTCCGTTCAGATGGATTGATGGAGGGTGATGGAGGTCGAGATGATGATGAGGGTGAGCTAAACACCAAAGGCACAAGTCACGCGAGGGAGTGTGGGGGCCGTGCTCGAAGAACGGGAATGCAATTCGAGGCACGGGAGCGCGAAGTGTTGGTTTGCGAAGAATTGGGCTGCAAAAGTCTAAATTCGTGGGCAGCAGCTGGCAGATCCCGTTTCTGGCTCAGCCAGCCCCTGTTTGCCGAACGGACCTCGCCGGTGTCCGCTGCAGGGGCGGTGGGGACGGTGGGGCTCGCAACAAGCTCATCATCCGTCGGAGCCGGTGCCCCTTACCTCATCGAGCATCGACCTTGGGCAAGACTGGAAGTGATGCGGATCAGGGCGATGAGGCACATGGCGGATTGAGCCGAGGCATGCTATCTTCCACTCAACACACGCAAGTCGGCGAGGCGGGTGACCGGCTCGACCAGTAGGAATCAGCGAGAATGTATTGCGAGCAGTGAGAGGATGTCGAGAGGGTCAGGAACCGACCTGACAATGTACAAGTGTTCAGAGCAATGCAGTCCGAGCAGCGAAGAACCACCGAGCCTCTGTTCAGAGCTTGGCCGACGGCGAGCGTTCGATCTTGGCTTTGATGTAGCCGCTAGGATGCGCGGTGGGCAGGAACACCTCGGCATCCTTCTCGTCAAGGTTGCTGAGACCCTTGAAGCCCAAGTCGATGGGGATGTAATGCTTGTTGGGCAATGCGAACGAGACATCCTGCACCGTCGTGTTGGCAGCGTCGCCGAGGATGGCCTCGCCCATGCGGTACATGGTCGCCTGGACGCTCGCCGAGTCATCGAGCGAAAACACGCGCAGGATGTGCGACTTGACCGAAGACTGGATCTCGCAAAAGTGCGGCAAGGACGATGCGTTCTTGAGCACAGCAGTGAGTCCCCCCTTAGGCACAGCGATCGAGTAGGAGCATTCGACCTCCGTAGAAAAGATGCGGTCGCGCACTTCCTTGAGCGTGGTGAAACTGTCCCTGTGGAAGCCGTAGAAGGCGCTTCCGCTGCTCTTGAGCACCAGCAGACCCTTGATGCCGCCTTCGAGCGTGGTCACGTTGATCTCGCTGCCGGATCGCTCTCCTAGCGCTCGCACGGTGCGCTTCTCCTCGCCGTCGCGGACAAAGCTGTGCTTGTGGGCGCCGCCATCCTTCTGATCCAAGACGATGCGCGTCCACTTGTGTTGGATGAGATCGACCTCGGTCTTTTCGATATGCGAGTAGGTGGAGAGGAAGTGGTTGACCACGTTGAGGGCGTATCGCTCGGGGCAGAGGACGTCTTCGGCCGGCAGCACCTTGGCGAGGTAATTGAGCGTGTTCTTCACCGTGTCGGTGGCGACGACGGGCGAATTGTCCGCTTCGGTGTACGAGGGTGTGAGGCTCTCACCGTGGAGCAAGCAGCGCACGGTGTACTCGGCGACACGATGCGACGAAGGGTCCTTGGAATCACGCACGATGCGGAAGATGCGGACCAGATCCTTGCCGTACGAGGCAGACACGAGGCGGACGTTGGACGAGGAAGCCTTGGCAGACATTGTAGGACGATGTAGCGGAAGCGAGGGGGGACGACGAGCTTGCGGGGTATGATAGCCAAAGATGATAAGCGGGCAATCCGAGCACTGAAGACGGAAAGTTGAGTTGGCTGCGAGCAGTTGGTGGCGGAAGGGGTCGCCGGTAGATGTGTGTAGTGGTGGCTATATAGGTGGTCAAGGCTAGCAAGCGGGGAGAGCGTTGTTGCGGGTGAGATGCGAGCAAGGTTGCTCGACGAGGGCCTTGAACGATAAGGATACGGGAGCGGCAATTCCTCGGTCGGGGCTCGAGCTGCGTCTTTCTCAGCTGGCTCGCTCGCACAGAATCCTAAATTTGAGCGAATTCAGGGTCCTACGTTGCGAGCAGCCAGGCGAGGTCAGCGGTGCCTTGACTGACGTGCTTGCTCGTGTGGGCGTATCTTGCCGTGGTTGCTCCCGAGCGTGAGACTGGCTTTCAAGGATTCGGCTCAAGCCGAGCGTGGTTTGTGTGTCTGTGTCGATGCAGACAAGCAGACAAGGCTTTCCAGCCTATTCGGAACAGGCAGAGCAAGCAAGGTCCGTCCTCTCTGATTTGACTGCCGACGCAAATCTGCAGGTCCAGAGCCAGTACGGAGTTCGCCGAGGACAGGACCCTGGAGAGGCACGCAAGGGTTCATCTCAGCGGAACGAGCAAACCTTGAATGGCGGCTTTCGTCATCGCATCGGTACCGTACGATGCTCGTGCCACGGCTTCTTGAAGCCATGATGGCAGCTTCGAAGACGAGCAAACGTAGTCATATCTCATCCAACCGACTCGGCATCCCTAGGCTTGTGCTTAGGCAAACGATCTAAGCTCGACCGGGCCTTGTCTCGCCGTGACTCGAAAGCATGCTATTGTGGAGCAGCAACTACGATCTAGCTCCAGTAGAGCTTGCCCTTTCTTGCAAGCCAGACGTAGCGGGAAGAGTGGCGCTGGGCATGTGTCCTTCGAGCCGACCACGAAGCTACAAAGTAAACTTGCCATGTGGCTCGGAGAAGGCCGAACCTGTATTTCCACCGTGGATACTCGGCCGTTGCCAGGGAACCGACGAGTAAGCCATCTTGACCCCGCTTTTGAGCATGCAAACGTCTCAGCCCATGCTCAGCGGACTATGCATCGTTTCGCATCAGGGTTCTCTCTTTGCTCTGTGCCAAACACCATGTACAGGCAAAGGCAAGGTAGGCCTAGACTGCCTTCGACGAACGCGGAAATTCAAATCGGGAGATCCTCTTCGTATCTACCCGATCTGGAGCTCAACACGCCTGCCATGGCGCGTGCCACGGTAAGGCGGACAGGTCCTTTTGGCGTGTCTGTCAAAAGTCAAAAAAGGGTTCGGTGCAGCGGCAGCGCGTTGACGCGGGTCCAACACCATCATCCAGCTCGTCGCCAACATTCTGATCGTGAGCGAACACCTTTATCGCACGGCGCTGCTGCACAACAACATTCCCGATGATTCTTCTGCGCTCGCCTTGAACGCTCGAACATACAGTCTCTTCTCCGCCTCGATCCCATACAGCTGGCCCATGCTGCTTGTAGCCAACACTGTCGTTTCGTAGACACCATTCATCATGGAAGCAGCCATCTTCCTCGAGCGCACAACACCTTCCCGATCTACAATACCCAGCGCGGCACAGTAAATGCCCTCTCCCGTCCGCTCGCGAGATGAAGCAACGGCCTACTCGCCTCTGCGCAACGCCTTTGCTTCATCGTCCACCCCCAAACCTTTGCACAGTCCTTTCCTTCCTCGCAATCGCCTCCGTCCGAACGAGTCGTACACCCGTCTCACGCCACAGCCGGATGCCATCTCAACGTCGAGCAGCACGCTTGTCAATGCCGAGTCCACAGACGGCTATCAACCGTGGGAGGTGAGGTCCGAGTCGAGCGCCAGTTCGTTGGATTCGCTCGGCAGCGGGGCCACACCGACCCTGCAGACGCTCGACGATATCGGCACGCTGCCGTCGATTCATATCACTCCGCTTGTACGTCGAGCGAGAAGGAGCAACGGCAACGGCTCGACGACAAGAAGTGCAGAGAGCACGGGAAGGGTGAAACCAAGGAGACAGCTCTGCCCCGACGACTGCCGCTGTTCCGATCAGGACATTGATCTGGGTCTCTGTCGACGCGTGGTGGGATCTTCCTCGTCAGGGTCCGATTCCGGATCCCTGTCCGTCGGCGTACACGCCATGACGCGGAGAGGATCAGCAACGATGACGACAACGTCCGAGCTCACAGGCAGACAGAGCCACACCACAAATGGCACACACCACCCAGACCATTCTCAACAATCTTCACATTCGCAGTCAGAACCCCGCTCGCAAGGGCGGGACTTCGAAAAGGACCCTGTCCTCGTCCCTCGCTCCGCACGATCCAGGAGCAGCATAGGTCGCTCCCCGACCTCGCCTTACCAGCGCTCGTATGACCAGCTCCAGCGCGGCCTCGACACGCTCGAACTCGACGAATCCGATGCCGAGAGCGATGCTGAGCAAGCGCTCGCCGCGCAACGTCGTGCAGAGTCGATGGCGCGGTGGACAGCCCGTCGCTCCACTCTGCTCCAGTCCAAGTCACCAGCTAGCAAACTCGATACATCTCTAGACCCCGCTTCGTCGAAACCCTCTCCAATGCGCTCGACACCGCGATCGCTGACATCCGACGCCTCGCCCAAGCCATCAGACGCATCCGCCACGCCGCTCAAAGCCACCCCAGGCCGAAGAAGCATAGCAGCGGTGTTCGAGTCGATGCAGAAGGAGCGTGAGGCGCGCGCCGCGGAGGAGCAGAAGCAGTGGGCGGACAAGCAGGCCAAGAGGGAGCGCGAGAGGGCGGCGAGAGCATTCGGTGTGCTTGGGAGGAGGAGGTTGTCGGTGGACAGCTCGCAGATGGACAGTCCGAAGTCGATAGGAAGCTCAGCGTTCGCAACACCGGCGAGTGTGGGGGGCACGACGGTGTTTCAGTCCATGAGGGAGACTCCTTCGCGGTCGACGGGCGGGAGTGCTTTCAGCGGTTCACCGATGCTATCGAGTTTGGGGTCGGCTAAGGTGGACGAGGAAGGGGACGCGCGGTCTCTACAGCTCAATGAAGAGCATGCGCAGCCTCAACAGCTCAGCAAAGAGGCTGCGGAGGCATCCGAAACGGTAGAGCCGGACGAGGTCAGCGCAGACGACGTCGACCCAATACCTGCCGCAACCACAAGTCCACCTATCGAAGACCCACAATCACAACCGCCCGCACAGCACGCCCCAGGCTTCACCTATTCGCCGCAACCCATGGCGCTCTCTCCCAACCGCAGCGATCCCTCCTCTGCTGCCTCCACCCCTGCCTCCTCCCCGCGCAAGAACGCGCATCGGCGCCAAGTAAGCACGCTCAGCGTCGTCTCTCGCACGCCTGCTCGTCAGCTCGATCACTTGATCGCGCAAGACTCGCCACACACGCCGAGCGGCATCCTATCCTCCGCGAAAAAGGGGTCCGCTCGCCGCGGGCACAGTGTTCGGTTCAGCCCCAGGCCCGATTATCGCTCGGATTCCGGGTCGTGGGATGAGAGCGCGGTGCTTGGCGAAGGTGAGGGAGGCGGACTGTTGCCGGCCAAGGAGATCGTCCTGCCAGCGATCCTGGCGGAGGCTTCGACACCAGCTTTGACAGCGGCGGAGCAGGAAGACGAGGAGGCGAGTCGGGAAGGTTCACCGATACCTCAGACGCCTTCGCCGCAGAGCGTTGGTGAACAGCATACACCCTCACCCCCACCCCCACTCCCGATTGTGGAGGCCACCACCTCCTTCTCTCACACGCTCCACCCACCCGGTGCCTACGCTTCACCTCTCAAGCCGTCACGCCACATCATCCGCCCGAGTCCCAAGATCACCCGCGTCCTCCCTGCTTCGCTCACCACCGCTGGTGCACCGCTGCGTGGTCTGTTCGCCGACTCGCATTCCGCGCTGCCGCGCTCGTCCACGCCTCCACCCCAGCTCAAGCGCTCGACGACGCCGCCGATGCTGCCACCCGCGCCGGCTCTGCGCTCGCCCCGGTCGCCGCGACCTGTCGATCTGGGACTGGAAGGTTTTGCACCCTTTTCCCCTGGCTCTTCCGATGATTCGGCGGGTTCCGTGCGTGGCACCTTGTCCGAGATGCTGACGACGCTTCAAGCGGGTGACAGGGGGCGGCGGGAGTTTGGAGCGCGGCTCGGGGAGGCGGCTCGCCAGCTGGAGCGCGTTCGTTCCAGCCCACCCGTGGTGCGGTCTGGCGAGACGCAGCCGTGGGAGCGCTTCGAAGACGCGGATGAGCGGGATAGAGTGGCACAGTTGAGGGAGGAAGTCATGGCGGCGCTTTCCGTCCTCGCTGAGCGCCTTTCGCACCCGCCTCCCACCACCGTCCAGAAACGCCTGGGGCGAGGGCAGAAGCTCCTCCTGGTGCTACTGCAGTGTGCGCTCATCGCATATCTGCTCAGTCTAGCAGAGCGCAAGGCGGCGCACTTGCGAATGTTCCACCCCCCGACAAGCCTCCACTATCAGGGGGAAATCGATTGGTCCACAATGCCAACAACGACCCTCCAACCGGTGCTGCGTCTGCCTCTGCTCGACCAGCTGTGGCGCCTAAATCCGCCCCTACCCGCCCGAGTCGCCGAGTGGAAGACGTATTCCGCCGTGAACGGCGTCCCTCAGCTACTCGCCCAGGTCGCCATCTACGGCGTGTCCCAAGCGACAGCATGCATCGTGCTGCTAGCTCTGGCCCCACTCCAGGTCCTCTGGCTCGTCATTCACAGCCCAACCGCCATGTAAACACCTCCCTTCCACCGCATCCTCGTTCCTGTCGATGATACCCTCCCCCTCCCCTTCTGCTCCATTGTATTCACACGTGTACTTGTACCTCTCACCCCCCCGGAACCCTCTCTCTCTTGACACACACGCTCAAACAGTGATGGGTGAGTGATGCTATTTGCGACGGTGACGCCTTTTTGAGATTGATTGGTGGTACATGCTATGCTGATTATAAGAGTTGAATGCTAATTTGTGGGACGGCAAAGATCGTTGAGATCGTAACTTTTGGGGGGTTCGGAGACACTTTTGAGTGTTCAACATCGAATGGTTTTTCAGGTACGAAGGCTGGTTCGACCGCGAGCGACGGTGGACTCGAAGCTTCCGCCAGACGAGACGGACTCGTCGCGCTCATCGTCGCCGTCGAGTTCGAGGTCGACATCGTCAAAGCCTGGGTCGGTGAATTCGGGGTTGGCGCGGCCGGTGCGGGAGCGCTGAGATCGCGACGGCTTGGCAGCGGGCGCAACGAGCTCCTTCTCGCCCCTGTCCGAGGCAAGGTGACCGTAGCCACCCCAAGTGACCTCGCAGTCCTGCAGGATCCAGCGCGATCGGGAGCGCGAGGTGGAGCCGCGCTCCTGAGAGCCTCGGCCTCGTCGCGTGCTCCTGCCGCGACCACGACCACGCGTGTCGTCGGAATCGGCTTCAGGAGCAGCGGCAACCTTGCGGTGGCCCAGCACCTCCTTCTCGGAGATGAGCGCCAGAGGCGAAGGACGCTGCGGCAGGGCGGATCGGAGCTCCTCGTCGTGGTGGTAGGCGTCGTCGCCGCTGGATCGTCGACCGTCGCGGGCCATCATCGAGATCGAGATGGGTTGCGAGCGAGGCGAGATGGGAGCAGGCGAAGCTCGGCTGACCTCGTCGACCAGCGAAGAATCGCGCCTGGCTGCAGCTCGAGGCGGGCTAGGGCTGCGGCGGTGCGAACTCCTGCCACGAGCCTTGGATCGGCCACGCGGGGGAGTAGCGCGCACGTCTTGCTGTCCGTCCTCGACGGCGGCGTCGCGGTGGGGACGGGAAGACTCGATGCGACGGCCCTCGCGCTCTTGCGGCTTGTCCGCGTCGGCGACGAGCGCGTCACGCGACTCCATATGCGTGAAGAAGAAGCCGGCAGCAGCGCTGTGCGAGTGCTTGTGGTACTGCTTGATGCTGCGGTATCGCTCCTCCGACTCGCGACGAGGCGATGAGGAGAGGCCACGCGAGTTGGACGACTTGAGACTGCTGCCGTAGACGTTGTGCTCGCCGGAGAGGTTCGAGATGGTGCGGCATCGGTCGCAGCCAAGCTCGGTGCTGATGGGGCTAAAGTTTCGCGAGCTGCTGGTGGGGCTGCCGCCACGCAGCGTCTTGCCGGCCGACGAGGCCAGCGAGTGCGAGGGAGGTGGCGATCGCGTGTCGAGCTGCTCGGAGCGTCCTCGGCGTACTGCGAACGTCTTGCTCTGACTGGTGCCCGCTGCCAGCTGGAAGGCCTGCGAGAGAACGTCCTTGGCTGACTTGCGCGTCATGGTGGCCTCGGCATTGCTGGGTCGTCCGCGCACGTCCTCGGTGCCAGTCGATGTCGATGTCGAAGGAGTCGTGCTGGCTCGGTGGTCTCGCCTGATGGCGGTGACCATGGTGGTGGCTGTGACGGCAGGCGAGGTGTAGTAGCTACCGCGTGCGTTGGTGTTGCTGGGTCGGCGTGCGTACCAGAGAGGAGACTTTGGTGTGCGGCCATCCGCGTTGATGGGGTGGGGAGCCGTCGCAGCGCGCGAGGACGATCGTGCACGCGATGACGAGGACGAGGACGCGGCAGAGCTCTTACGCAGCATGACGGAGCTTGCTGTGCTGACCGAAGGCGGAAGCTGGAAGTCGTGCGCATCGAGGTCACTCGACTCATCCTCGACAGGCTCGTAGGCGGGTGATGGTGTCGACGGATCGGTGCTGGCGAAGGCGCTTTGGCTGCCTCCCGACTCCGAGATGGAGGAGAAGGTGGACTGCGAGCTGCTTCGCTTCTTGGTGTGACGCGCGCCTTCGACGCCAGCGTCGTTGGAGGTGGTGGAAGCAAGGCTGAAGCGACCTCGGGATACGGGTAGCGAGCTCTGATATGCGGCGAGAGCGGGTGATGTGAGGTAGGTGGTGCGAAGCGGTGCTGACATTTGAGCGAGCAGGCTGGGGGAAGGCGGGCAAGGGTAGCGGAACTTGACGCCATTGTCGCCCTTGCTGAACTCGTCGGAGGGGGGCAGAGGCGAAGCCAGGCTCTCGATGAGAGAGGCGTGCGCTACCTCGCTAGCGTCGGCGAGTTTGCAAGCTTCGGAGCAGAAGAGCTTGCCGTGGGGTGTCGAGGCACCGCAGTTGGTGCAGACGTCGTCACCCAGCCACGACGAAAGCTCGTCGGCAGGTGTGGTGCGAATCTCTGCGATCTCGGAGTCCTTGCGACCCACACGGGCAAGCGAACGTCGGTAGATGCCGGCCATGACGGATGCGATGGTGGCTAAAAGTGCTCAAGCTATCTAGCAGTAGCGAGAGAGTCTGATGGGCCGTGGTGAAGGCGTGTCGCCTTTAGGGACGGAGTTGGAGTCAGTCGATGTCGGTTGAGGGGCTGGATGTAGTAGTGGGCGGGGTGAGGGTTGGTTGAAGTGTTGGAAAGAAGAAGGCGCGAGAGCGCTGGAAGGCTGGTGTTATAAGGTAGGAGCAGAGTCGAGCACTGGTCGCAAGTGATGCGAAGGAGGGACTGTGTGTGTGTGTGTGACTGTAGTAAGGGTGACTCGGAATGGTCACAAGCACGGAGAAGGGGCCGTGGCGTTGTGATGGGACGAATGACGAGCGTGGAGTCCAAGCTTTGTTCGCTAGAATCGACTCAGGGGACAGCAGAAGGAAGAAGCGTGCGAAGGTCCGAGCTGACGTGACGGTGAAGTAGGAGTGTGCTGCGGTGGTTGCAGTGATTGGTGGTGCAGGGTGTTGGCTGAAGAAAGGCGGCAAGTCGTGATTGTTGTGATGGACGAACAAAGGGCAGGGCGGATGCTGGTCTGAAGGAAGGATGTGATGGACAAGAAGGATAGCGTTATTGAGGTGGAAGGATGAGCAACACGTCGAGGAGGGGGGAGGGGCAATGCTTCCTTCTACAGTCACAGTCCCATTTCAGAGTCACAGTCACACAGGTATCACTCAAAGGGTGACTGACGGTCACGGTTATGGTACGCACAGCCAAGCTTTCGCAGCGAGGGGCTAGCTACATGCAGCAGCAGCATGAAGCAACACCTCGCAGTCCGTCACGCAAGCAGGGAATCAAGGGTTGCAGCTCTAACGTATGGCGGGGTCCAACGGAAAAATGATGAAAGGCACCGCAGCTTAGGCTGTGTGCGGATACAAGAACTGAGCTTAAGCAGACGTTCATGTCGACGACGATCAGCAGTCAGCAGAGCACGCAAGAAGGTACGAGGATAGTTTTGAGGGCGTAAGGGCAGCTTGATGCAGTGGCCGCGGAGCGAAGCAAGGGAGGTGCGAAGATCACGACACGCAGATGCATCACGCAACGGCACGGCAACTGCACCGCACTGCATAGCACAGCACAGCACAGCGAGGTACGAGTCAGAGGGGCTGCTAGGGTCGAGGCACGTTTAGCATAATCCCAGCTGTCAAAACAGCTGCTTTTTTTTTTCATAAACTTTTTTACATGAAATCGCGTCGATGAGAGGGATGAGCACGAAAATGAAACAGAAAAGACGAATAAATGAAATTTCGACTGTTCCGTTCGCCTGACGCTCCAGTGAGAGTCAACCGTTTTTCCCTTGGAAAATGCACTTACTGAGCGCTGTTCTCGGCGACCGATTCCTGATTCAGACTCCCAGAATAAATCTTTCTTAAGTGGGTCGCCCAGACTTTCTGATTGACTTGGCTTTCGTCACTAAGGTGCCTTCCTTATTGCTAGCGGCCGCCGGACCCACATCGCTTACGATTGGAAGCCCTTTTGTTCCTGTTCCGCTCAAGCGAGGGTGCGAATGCGAGAACAGAATGAGCCAAGACCGTCCAACGTGGGGTCATGAATGGTGCTAGCCGGAGCGTTTTCTTTTTTTTTGATGTGGAGCTTTCGGAACAGCAAAGCCGACCCCTCGAAAAAGAATCGACGCTCAGCATGCAGGGCGAGATCACGCCAATGAGG
>NW_015961970.1:1762838-1765675 GCF_000497045.1 Kalmanozyma brasiliensis GHG001 | reverse complement strand
TTTTTTTTTTTGGTCCTTCGCCAGGCCCTACTAAGCCGAGGTTGCCGAGGTGATAGGAACACTCAGCCTTGCGTCGTTGCTCTTCGCGATCTCGACCCAGCTGACGGCAGCAAGTTCGGCTCTTACATCTGCACATCGACGCTTTTTCATTTCGGCCCGGTCTTGCTAACTTGACGAGATGACAAAGGCGAGATATCGTGCCGTGGCGCGTGTCACCTTACATCAACGTGCTGGCGTGCGGATTGCACACGTTTCGCTCTGAGGTAGAGAGACCGGGAAAGAGCGGAAATGGAAAAATGCGGAAAAGGGCGCCGATCCAAACAAAACTTGTTCGATCCGAGTGGCTCGATGCCGGGCTGAGACTTTGGCTTCTGTTAGCTTAGCGACGCCACGATCCGAAGGGTTCGCACGCAAAAAGCAAGCTGGGGAGGCGTATCGACGTGTCAGGTTACCTTAGCAGTTGCACGCCGCTACCCTGCTGGCTCCCAGCTGTTTCCACGCTGCGATCCATACTGAGCTAGCGTCAGCTGGCCGTATCAAGGTCACTATTCGACATGAAGCGCAGCCTAGCAACCGAAAAAGGTGACCATCCACATTGAGCTCTGCGTTGCTGTATCCAGTCACACTTTTTCTTGAATCTATTCTTGGAGTAGGTTTAGCGTACTCTCGCAGAAGAACGTGCAGCTCGATCGTCAAGCGTGCCGAAAAGCTGAATCCCTTTCTTTCGAATAATCACACTGCGCTGTGCTGTGCTGTGTATATGCCTCCACTTAGCCAAAAAAAAATCCTATTGACCGGCGTTGTGACCATCGAAGAGCACAGCCAGGTGCAACCAAATTGGATGCCTTTTTTGCCATTTTTTGGCGTCCTTTTGAGAACAACGTCGATCAACTGGAAAAAGGGTTGGTCCTTCTTGCTTGCTTCCGGGCTCAGTTGTCACCGTTTGCACAAGTCGATGCCCACTAGCGCTACCATGGACCGACAACAGCTGGTGCGGCCATGACGATGCGTCGGCGACGATGAATGCCAAGGGTAGAAGCTTTCGAGTTGCGTAGAAGTGTAAGCCAGCCGGCGAAAAAGAACCGAGTAAAGGAAGAACGTGCTCTCGTCTTCAAGCCACACCGTGACGTGACGCCGAAGGGCACGTTTGGTGGATCGAGCCAATCCGGAGTCCATTTGCGTCGTCCTCGCGTCAGACTGACCCAATTTGCCAGATCACGCCAGCCGTAGGCGAGAGAAGCTTCCAGCTGTTTTCTAGAGATCGGGCCCGATTTTCTACAAATTTAGCGTGCGCAAGGTCGTCGCTTCGAGTCGTGAACATGCGAGAGCGGCAATCGCCCACGTCTCTCGTCAACCAGCCTCGCCTGCGTACAACCGAGTTGCAAGCCTAGCGCCTTCCCGACACCGAGTCAAGTCCAGTGCGCGCAATGCTTTCTCAGAGAGGCTGAGATCTCGCTTTGAGCTTCAACTTCCAGCCGACTCGCAGCGAGCTATACGCGAGCTAAACAGGAACCGGCTGCTAGCACGCCGATGCAAAGCACGAATTCGATCTGCTCCTTGCATAGGCTGGCTCTTGTGCGAGGGGCTTAGAACCTAGCGTTCTTGTTGTCCGGAAACGCCATTCCGTCTCTTCAAAGGGACCCAAGCCTCATCCCAACAAAAAAGCAGCATGGTCAGCTGGCCGTTGCTCGTCCTGCACATGGCACGGTTCGTCCCTTTTATCTCTAGGATGCACCACACGAGCCTGGCCCCGTGATCACGCCTTCCAACGTTGCACGTCAGGAACCAATTTGCGGGGCAAGCAACCATTTCACTGTCAGACAAACAACCTTGAGCTCCGGATGTTACCCCGCACTCAACTCGCTTACGGACACAGTGCTCCGTCGATCGGCACTAGAGACGTGTTCTTCCGCTAACTTCTTGTCGTCGGGAGCGCACGATGTTGCAACAGGGCGGACAAGGAAAGCTGGCACGGGACCCGTGATGAGCTCAAACCCCGCAAAAATTGGTCTTTTGGGCGATCGATCCCGCAAGGACCACACAGAACCTTTTCTGCTTCCGGTTCCGATTATCCAAATTTCCAGAAAATTGTCCTGACGCCAGCCGACGCTCTTGCCAAAGGTCCCAAACAGCTGCACGATAGAGACACGATGTTCTTGGCGACACTTGCTCAGCATCAGCTCCTGCTGGAAGATACGCCACTCTGTATCTGATTGGACGCAGAAGATGGCAGTGGGGGAGCGCCAATCATCTGCGCCACCCATGGCTGAACGTGGGGCACACGCTGCAATCTGCGTGGCGCGGCGAAGAGGCTGCACGAAATTGCAGCTCAGCTGTGGAAGCCGATCAGGCGACCAAAAGTTCGAAATGCGGGGAGAGGCCTGCAGCGGAACTCGACCAGCACGCGCAGGTTCAGGGATAAAAAAAAATCTTTTTTACCAAAGGTGCTGCTTCTCGACCATCCAGCAACAATGGGAGCTCGCTGCGCCACTGCGGCCTGGCACAATACGGGCTCGAGCCCATGCCGAACAAGTTTCGAAACTCGGACCTGCTTGCCTACCCTCGTCTCGATTGTTTCGCCTCATACATGAACGGCGCCTCACGTGCGCTTTTGTCCTCGAAGAAATAAAGATAGCCAAAGTCGACGCAGCCAATGGGCTGATTTTCTCCTCGCAAAATCCGCGGTGCCAAGCCAAACCGTTTCTGCATGTTATCGTGCGGAGTTGTCGCGGGCGCTGGAACCTGGCTTCGCATGCACACATCCTATCCGGCTTCCGAGGACGTGTTTCATGGTACGATAGGTCTATCGAGACCAATAGCATGTTGCGTAGAGCAAG
>NW_015961970.1:1751788-1762828 GCF_000497045.1 Kalmanozyma brasiliensis GHG001 | reverse complement strand
GGGGGGGGGGGGAGAGACACATGCTTCCGCAGCTAGGCGCCGATTCGCCGGTGCAAAATGGAAAAACGTGCTTCCACGCCTGATCCCGATTCGCGACGTGGCCCTCGTGCAGCCAGCCTTACACGTGTCCCAACGTGCCTCTCTCTCGGTCGCTCTTCCTCGGGACTGCGTTTCCGGTCCCGATCGAACATGCCAGAACAGGCTCTTATCGGTCCAGTCCCGCCGAGCAACGTTCCATACCCCTCGGCGTCGTCTTCTCGTGGCTCGATAAGCAGGTTCCACTCGGGACACAAGACAAAGGGAAGTAAAACAAAGAGGGTTTTTTTTTAGAGCGTGGTCGATCAAGCCCGCGAAATAAACTTTCCGTCGCCGAGGCCGAGCCCTTCTCGATGGGACACGCTGATCGTCGTTCAACTTCGACGCTGTGTGTACGCCGAGCATTGGGATGAGCTGGAAGGTCTGCTCGACCTCAGCAGCCCGGTTGCGGCCACAGAGCAGTTGCAGGTGTCTGAGCGGCAGTGTAGTCGACACTTCTTTTTGCAGCCTGAATTAAATCGAGCGTTTCTTTTCGCACCGTCCTTTTGTTTGGTGTTCCTTTTCCCTCAAGACTTTGGTTCTGCGGACTCAAGGGTTTTCGCGATCAACGCGAGCAGACCCACGGCCTAACATTGAAAGCGGATCGGCCTTGACTCGAACTCGATCCCCATGCACCGAGGTACCGCCCGCAGTTCCTACCGACATCACCATCAGCTTCAATCATTTCGTGACAAACATAGAAGACGCTAGATAGAAGACGCTAGACCCGCGAGCCACACTAGCAAATGCCCTTCAACAAAGTATTTGCGTCAGGTTGACGACCGGATCAGCTCAGCTGGAGCAAAGTGTCGGAGCCTTTACCTCACGCTTGGCGCTCCGACAAAGTCGCGATGACGTCGCGGGGTCCAGCGTCGATCGCAGCCGAATGCACACCGCTGCCGAACGAAAGAATCGCTTTCGATCCCTCACGGCATTCCATTTCTGGTACACACCCGACTCAAGCCGAAGTTCGTCTTACTGTTGCCGATGCGCATGAACTTCCTCCTTTAGCTCAGCTAGCGGTAGCGAGACGTGCGGGGTAGCGCCGCTTCAGACCGAACTTCGCTCTTTCACACCGCGATTGTTGTTTACTTTGCCCGACAGCGTGCCGTCATCGTAGCCTGCCGAAGTGGCTTGATGGCGCGTGGACGTCTGGCCCGCCTGAAAGCGTCCTGATCCGCTCGTGGTACCGTCGAATCGCGAGCCAGCAGGTTGACAAGGTGTGCAATCTTGGCAACAGCTTCGATGATGGCGCCATCCGCTCCATGACGGACGAGGTCTGGAACATGCTAAACAGCAAGTCCGGCTCCCAGGACTCCGCCCATTTCACGCGGCGCCCCATTCCCGGTTCCTCGCCCGAAAGGTGGTACCTGACGTCAACCACTTCGCGCCCACAGATCTCGTGATCCCTCTTCGATGGTGCAATTTGAAATAGCAACGAAGGCTCACTCATCGAGCATGAGACATTTTGGGCTTGCTCGCTTACCCCACCCCTCGACCCTTTACGGCACCCTGGGTGCTATTTTGGCTCTTCTCTCTCTCCGGAGGACCATCACCCGGTACAACGAGGTATTAGGCAAGCTTGCATTCGATGTCCGAAGTCGATCGTGACCGCCTCGCGGCGAGCCGAATGGGGCTTGTTAGGGCCACATAGTGGCGGCCCAGCAAAAGCAGGTGTTCCTGAATCACGCCTCGTTGTGGCTGCACTCTGCTGAGCGCTTTAAGCAAGCACGCGATCATGGCGATGCGACCACACAAGTCGGCGCAAGAAGGCCGGTCAACAGACCAGACGTACGTGATCTCACACCTGAATGGTCATCTTCGGACACCTCAGCCGAAAGAGTCATCCCACAGGCTCGTCATCACCCACACGCGGCATCGCCATCCAATGCTAACCTCTCGGACGAGTGCATGAAACTCCAAGATGCTATCCGATTGCATGTCAACCTAGACGATCCTCCCGATCCAGCACCTCCGTGTTGGCCACGTCCACCTGGATGAGCTTCTGCAGCAGCGTGAAGATGATCATGAACGGCTCAAAGGGCAGGTAGACCAGAATGAAGCGCATCGTAAACACAAAGGCGTGCAAACAGCCGTAGATCGAGGCGACGTGGCCGAGGATGGCGCCAAAGATGCCCATCGAGTTGCCGCCCTGAAGGAAGGGGTCGTTGAGAAGGGGCTCTGGGATCGCCTCCGGCTGTGCTGCCTCTGGCGGGACTGCCGTCTCGTCGGGCGTCGCTGCGGTCTGATATGCTGTTGCGGATTGTGAAGCGAGCTCGTCGCCACTGACGTCGCGATTCCCGGGCACGAGCCGCTTGACGCTTCGCACCACTTGGCCGGCAACCGCCTTCACCCTCGCAGCGGCGTACCGAGCGATGAACAGCGACGAATCTCGCGTCTGTCGCCACATCTGTCGGAAGCTCTCGCCCGAATGTATGATGAGCTGGTAGATGCCCACCACCGATCGCCACGCCTGTCGTGCAAAGTGCGAGATGGTCGTATCCCACGCCAGCTTTGTCGCGACCAACAGTGCCAGCGTTGTCGTCACGAGACACCCGAGCAGCATCACCGTCTTCCACGTGTCGAGTCTGGACATCAACGCCATCTGCAACGGCCGCGTTCGTCCGGGCAGCAGCTTGGACCGACTCGTCTCGAGCCACAGATCGTACAGCGATGCTTGACTGGCGGTGTCGTCTCCGAGCAGCGTGGCGATCATGCGGCGATAGCCTTCGGAGGCCGAGTACTCGTTATGCACCCAATCCGCGTTCGTCCACTTGGTCGTGTGCGACTTTTGGAACCTGGCTGCTCGACTGCTGAACGACCCCAGCCCGCTCATGGCTACGTCGATGAGGAGGGTGAAGGCGGGGGCGAAGATGGCAGCGAGTTGTGTCATCTCCACCCGTTCCGTGGTCATCCATTGCCCCGGGCCCATGTACACAGCCAAAGAATAGCCGCCCCACCAGTTGAGCCATAGAGGTCCAAACACGCTGTCCGCGGACGAGACCACCAGCTCTCTGGCCACAGCAGCTGCTCGTCGGCGCCTCGTCCTCGCCGGTCCGATGACGACGGCGTTCTTCGGATTCCACCGGACAGGCTCGTACTCGACGTCAATATACGCGATGAGCCCGGCGACGACCGCCTTGCTCGCACACCAAATGAGCTCTCGATGCGACTCGAGCAGCAGAAGAGCCAGCTGCAGCGCCGACCGCGCGATGGACGACCACCACGGCTGGAACACGCTGATGACAAAGTAGAAGCGGTCGATCATGGCCAGCGCGACGCCATAGGGGACGAAGCGTGCGATGCCAAGCCACTCCGGGAGCCTGCGCACCAGGAAGTGCTCGGACGGATCAGGGAACACGTCGGCCGGCGACTCTTCGTAGACGAATTTGATCGTCATGTTCTGTCTCTGCCAGATGTCGACCTCGTCTGAATGCTTGCGATCGTCGTCGTCTTTGGTTTTGGGTGACAGGAACGGCAGCTGGAAGCCAAACTTGAAGTCGGTTCCCACCAGTCTTTCTCGAAGTGTCGGTGGTAGACTCGACGGTATGTGCAGACCGGTCAGAGGGATACTGCCCGTGCCATTTGCGGAGGCAGCCGTCGAGTTCTGGCTCCGGGCTGGTCTCGCCTCGTTGTACCAAGCATCGAGAGGGAACAGCGGCAGGCCCAGCGATAGGCGCTCGAGCTCTTCAGAGACGTCTTCGCCGGATCTGAGCTTCGCGCGAATGATCATGGTGTCTGTGTAGTTGGCTCGAAAGGTAGACAGAGGCTTCCTGATCTTCTTCCAGTAGGTCGGATTGCGGAGCTCCTGGCTCCTGATGCGAGAAAAGACCTCAAGGTCGGCTCTCTCATAAACGTCGGAATCGATGTGCGGCACCAGACCGCCGCGACTCCGTTGCAAAAGGTCTGCGGGCATCCATACGTCGGCGACGGCTTCGTCTTGATGCAGAGTGATGTTCCAGGGTCGATTATCGAGCTGCACCGGTCGAAGGGCGGCATCTCGGACGAAGGCGAGCGGCGTCGCTTTCAACGTCGCTATCGTCTTGAGCGTCAGCAGAGCGAGCACACCAAAGAGGAAGGAGGCGAGAAAGACGATCAAGACGCAGAAGAGGATGCGAAGCATCTGGCTGGCTTGCGCGAAAGCGACAAGGTTCGAGTAGGGCGTGCGCTTGAAGCGGTAGCGAGCATGGCACTGACCGCAGACGCGAGCTGCCTCGGTAGCGGCCGATTTGCGGCGCCACTGATCAAGACAGGTGTCATGGACGTAGCGCATGCTGCCATCGCAGTGGCAGGGCGCGATGAGACGCCCTAGCGACATGCCATCTTCACCGAGCTCATCCTCCGAGGAGAAGCACATGCGACATACTTTCTCTTCCGCTTCGTCGTCGTGTGTGCTATGAGTCGGGTCGGAAGTTGCTGATGTGAAAGCATTTGCTTCCTTTTCCTGTGTGCCTGCGCGGCGATGTCGGAGCCCTTCTTGTTGACCACTTTGATCGTCGTCGTCGTCGTCATCGTGATCGTCGTGCTCTTCGGCCGCCCTCTGGTAGCCAAGGTCTCTGAGCACATTCTGTGTGTTGTGCCAGATCGATGGCAGAGCTCCTTGGATGAACTCGACCTCTTCTTCCTCGTGCCGCTCCTCTATCACGTTGATGCCCTCGACGTCCATGGCGATCAGATGCGAACTCGAAAGTGAGCGCCGGTCTCGTTCGTCGACCTCCTCTGACGGTTTGTGTCGAGATCCAGTCGCTTAGTCGTCCTTTTTGGTGGCCATCATTCGGAGCGACGGATCGTCGAGTAGTCTCGGAGTCCTTTTCCAGGGTCGGAAGCAGATGTGCAAGATCGCTGCGGATGAGGAGGTGGTGCAAGCATGTGAGCAAAGCACGAGCCCCACCTCCACGTCAATGAACGCTTTCGAAGCCGTGCGGCGCTTGACATGGCCGAGAGCCGAGCTTAGCGGTGGGACCCTTTCTCTTCGCCAGATCTTCTCAAGATGTCCACAGATTCTGGCACAGCGAGATTCATTCTGGATCTGCTTCCATTGCACGAGACCCATGGTCGCTCGAGAGCTACAGAGAGCCATACTGGATTGTCGCTGCCTTCAGACGTATCAGAGAAACGGATGGCTGTTGTCAGCACCTGTGATTCACAAGCTGTTCCGGGCCCTACTCAAGCCTGATGGCAGTGTTCAGCATTGCCTTTTACTCGAAGCAGAGTCGTCACGACCTTGGAAACCAAGAGCGATCTTCTCTGCTTGACATATGCCTCGTGCTGGTCCGACACAAGGAAGGTTACCAGCCGTTGCTTCCTCTATGTATACAAAGTATCATCTTCAACACCGCGACCAACGTCTGCGAAAATTGCAGTCGAAGCCAGACTGACTTACATTGAAGGTTCAGAGCACGGACTGGGATCCGTTCGCAGCGCCGAAAGCAGTGAAGTGACAGAAGGGGAAGGGGAAATAAGAGAGCATGTCGGGACAGTAGGTCATCCTCACATCATGGGCAGCAACGCTCTTTTCGAGGGTGCCTCCTGACAATGGTTTTAAAGGCCCGAAGGAATCAATCTGCCGCAAAAAGCCTCGTGCGTGCATCACCTCCTCACCCAGCGAAGCCTCTTAACTGTCTCACAGCTCCACTCGACCGAAGCTCACGAAGAGCCTCAAAGTAGAGCAGAGCAGCAAGGGCAGATTTGATAGCGAGACTTGCTGGGCCTCGACCGAAGGGTCAAGGGCGGCGTCACCGAGATTGCGGGTGGTGAGATGAAGTGTTGAATTGAGAGAAGAGACAAAGAAGATAGGAAAGGGGGAATGCGGGCGGAAATTGGGGACGAGGGAGACTCAAAGATGTATCGAGGGTCAGAGCAAGGTGCAAGCATGGACGGCGGTGCTGTCGGTAGTGTCGACGACGGGCGATCTGAATATCGTGCTATGGCTGAGTCGCCGCTGACACTCAGACCTTTCCGGCCTCAGTCTGAGTCGGTCAAATCGGGAGAATACTGCATGTCGAGCAGAGATGATGGTGGTGGCAGAAGGCTTTGTCGTTGATCTTCTGATGCTGAGAAGAAATGGAAAACGTCTCGCACCAAAATTTCCTGGCTGGCGCACGTGATCTCTCAGGGTTCAGCTCAGAACGAAGCCGTGCGCTGCTGCGCTTTCAAGCCTCCACCTCTGTCCGATCATCCTTTGCGTCTCTCAACCACACAGCAGGGGTCCACCACGCCTGTTCAGCTCCACCATGTCGACCATGAGGAGGACGGGCTCTGGTCGCCCTTCGACGTCCACCACAACAAACCGACCTGGCGGACCCTCTCGACCAAACGCCCCTGCTGCCCCAGGTGCTCGAGCCATCTTTGACAAATCACGCCGCATCGAAGAGTTCTCGTCTTCCGACGACAAGTGTCCGCAATGCAAGACCGATCGCTACCTCAATCCTCGCTTGAGGCTGCTCGTCAGTCCATGCTACCACAAGATGTGCGAGTCCTGCATTGACCGCATCTTCTCGCTGGGACCAGCACCGTGTCCAGAGTGCGGCAAGAAGGTGTCCAAGGTTCAGTTCACAGCGCAGACCTTCCAAGACCTTGGCGTGGAGCGAGAGGTGGCAGTCCGTCGCACCGTCGCCAAGCTCTTCAATCGCCGCGAAGATGACTTTGTCGATCTCAAAGCGTACAACGACTATCTCGAAGAAGTGGAAGAGATCACCTTCAACCTCATCCACGAGATCGATCTGCCACGGACCAACGCAAAGTTGGAACAGTACCAAGCAGCACATCGATCCGCGATCGCCAGCTCGGCGAGCATCTCGCAGCAAGAGTCGGATCGACAGGCACGTGTAGATGAAGAGGAGAAGCAGGCAAAGAAGGCACGCGCAGAGCGAGTACGCAAGCAAGAAGAGGTCGAGCGTGAGGAGCGCGACAGGGAGCGGCTCGAGATGATGCGGGAGCTCGAGACGGGAGCTGATCCCGACGAGATCATGGAAAAGCAACGTAAGCGACGGGTGCAACGGGAAGAAAAGCAGCGACTGCAGGACCTCGAGGCAGCGCGACGAGAGAAAGAGGCAGCACAAATCTCGGCGAACGGAGGCAGCGGCGCCGCAGATGCTCTGGACAGAAGACCATGGTCTGTCGACATGCTTCTCGACTTTGAAGGGCCATTGGCATATCTCGATGACGCGAGTGCGCTCTTTGACGTGCACAAGGCGCCGGCAGCCTTGGGAGGACTCGAAGGCGTCAAGGGTGCGGCGGGCTACGAGGACCCGTGGCTCAGTGCATCGTGGGTCACCAAGGAGCAGATCGCACGCTATCGAGCTGGTGGATACGACTGGGAGCGGCAGGTGTGGACGCGTGGGCTTTGCGCTGCTTGCGAATGCATTGGTGCCGCTCCGCTCACCGATAATGGCATCGACACTGCCCTCCCAAGTATGGAGGTCGATCCTTGAACGGAATCCCAGCAGCAACCGCGCATCTCACTGTACCGACACTACCTGCTGGTGTGCCCAGCTCACCTCGTTCTCGCTCTTTCATCTGTCCTCATCTGTACTCTATGCATGCACGCATTCGCAACCCGTCAGATTCTGTCTCAGTCGATCAGACCGCGATCTGGTGTCATGCTGCTGCTACTTCGGCTTCAGATTGCGAGGAGCTTTGTTCGTATGCCTTGAAAGCTTAGTTGTCCTTTCCGCCTGAGACCTGGTCCTTGACGTAGTCCTTGGCTCCTGCAACCTTGCCGAATCTATCGACGGTTGGAATGAGAATGCGGTTAAAGTGGGAGCAAGGGTGTTAGCGAATGCAGCATGGTCTCGACCATGGAACAGCTGGGCTTACCCTGATGCGCCGGTCTCCTTGTCGGCGTTCTCGATGCCCGTGCCCTGCTGGAACTCTGCGTGACCGCTCTGCTTTTGGTCCTGCGAGTTGTTGAGATCGGCTTGGTCCTGCTGGAGCTGGCCAGCGGCCTTCTTTGCTGCGGCGGTATCGGCGGACGACATTGTGTAGAGGTATGAGAGGGGTGGTGGTGGTACGGGGCGAAGGCGATCAGCTGTGCTTTGAACCAGCGTCATTGTGAAGCCTGTTGTTCGTCAGCTCAGCCACGCTTCTCGTCAAGTCAAGCCATTGATTGCATCACTTCGCCCAGGTTCCCGGGCAGCAAGCGGCGGCAAGAAGAGCCGAAGTGGAGAGCGCCAGACGAGGAGCCGTTGCCGAACAAGGATGACGGCTGTCAATCTTATCCGATGACGCACTCTCCGACCGATTCTGACTCAACGCGCCGCCAAAAACTCAAAGTCGAGACAGTTGCTGCTCACGACCGTCACGGCAACGTCGCCCTGCGAATCCAGCGTTCTCAATCCCCCACGTTCCAGCCTGTCGAGATCCGTGTCCTGCTGTCTAGGTTGTCTCCTTGTGGTTCACCCTCAAGCGTTGATGGGTCTCTCTATGGTTCAGAAATCGGGACATTTGTTAGATCACCACAGGTGTTCGAGGTCATCCTTTTTTTGTGCGCGAGAGGGAAGCTCAAGCCTCGAGGCTCGTGTCCCTGCAGAGCGAAAATCACATATTTTAGCGCAGGTCGTGTGTGGCTTTTCCAGACATGACTGAGCCAAAACCGCCATTTTGACTCTGTGCGCGAGTGGAAAGCTGGCTGGCTTTAGGCGAGGTGCATGCCTGTGCAGCCCGATTTTGGAGCAACAGAAGCTTGATTTTGGACACCTTTCAGACCAACTTTCTCGACTCGCGGCTGCCCATGCACACATCCAAATCGGCTACAGTAGCCAGTCAGTCTGTGCGGGGTTTCGCTCAAGCAACTCCTTATCGACACCGTCTTTCGATATCACTCCTCCTCCTCCTCTTTCCTCCACCACGCTCTCATCGTTCTACTGGCCCTTTGCCTTGTCTCGTCTCCCTAAGCTCAACACGATCTCATCACGCTCTCCCGCAATCACGCCACCTCTTTCGGCCAACCGCCAGCTAGCAGCCCGCATTGCGCCTGCCTCTCTGTCGCATACACCTTACACAACAGCATACGCTCGTCCTTCTAAGCCGCTCCTACCCTCAGCAGCAGACGTCATTTGAGGCATTGTCGGCATGCATCCGTGATAATACCCTCTCCAGCAAGTCGTGGAAGCCATACCACCCTGCCCGTCGGTCCTCGGCTCACGTCGCCGGCCGTTTACCTACAACGTTCCTCCCACCGCGTCCCTGCCTAGACGCTCGCTACCTCCTGGATGCTACCACAGCACTCCCTCACAGAGACATAAGCAAAGCGAGAACGGACACGACCCAGTAGTGGCTTCGCTAGACACACTGCAGAGATGGGAAACGCCAACTCGAAGCCCGACGACAACGCGGCCGCCGCACAAACGGACGCCGATGTCGACCCCGGCTTCAAGCGGTATCACAGCCACCAGCCGGGCCACAGCCACCCGTCATCACAAGCCAATGGCGCGGTGTCCGGACGTCCCATCACCGATCGTCCACCTTCCGGCTCTAGGTTGGCGAAAACAGCTTCTTTCTTTGGACGTGCCAGCAGTCATGACGGCGCTACCACGCCTCAACGAGATCGGTCGCGTAGCGGTAGCGTGACCGGATTCTTGGCCAACCAAAGGAGAGGTTCCACCACTGCTGCTAACACCACCGACACGCCGGCCACCGTCAAGGAAGGCCGCGAACTCCCTTCAGACGCAGCATTCTCTCCTTCTCCATTAGCGGCATCACCCACCGACGACAAGCACCGCTCCTTTGCGAGCCACGAGATCTCGAATCCCTCCGGCGGCTCGGGGATCGAAACCACCATCCGAGCCAATCCTCGCACCCGCCGTCTCACTGAAGGCATCACCCTCCCAGCATCTCCAGGCGGCTTTGATCCTCGTCACTACGTCTCACCGCATCCAACCCCCTCGGTCGCCACGCAGGCTCACTATGCATCCGGACTGCCTAGCCATCATGCCTCTGTCGGTGTCTCGAGCGGCTTGCGAGTCTCGTCTTCGGGTCTCGAAGCACAGGCCGCACCCGCGAGTAGTCTCAGAGGCTCGGAGCCTCAGCAGGTTCCGAGCGCCACTTCGAGAGCACCCACCCGCCATCCGCTCTTTGGCGTAGCAGGGACCAGCCTCTTCCCCAACATCGGCATCAGCATCGGCACCAACCCCGCTGCCTCTCCCCCCATGGGCGGCTCCAGCCCCGTGCTTTCTTCCCAGCCTCTGAACATGGGGGAGGGCGGCGACGAGCCAGAAGGATCCCAGCGCGTGCTGACCGCACTCCCGTCTTACCTCAAGATTCCGACCGCCATCCCCAGCTCTCACGTTTCCCCCAGCTCTCCTCCACCGGCCAGCCTCTATTCGCAGCCGTCCGACCGATACCGCACTGCTTCTTCCGAAGACCAGCGATCCGCTTCGCCGTCACTGATGCTGCCGCCCTCGGATGACACGCGTTCCGCTCACGCTGTGCCAGGCGCCGGCGCTGCAGCCGCTGTGCTCAACACAGAGGATGTCCTCATTCCGCCTGGGGACGCAAGCAAACCAAGCTCGCCGGTGGAGGGGCGAGGCACGCACTTTGCCATGATGTCCAAGGAAGGAAGCAGTCAAGGAAGCGCGATCCCCAGCGACAGCGTCTACGAAGCGCGAGCTGCCGGCACCGACGTGACCGATCTCCCGACCAGTCCAGCCAAGGCGACCACCGAGGCCCCGGCGGAAGCCACCTCGGCTGACTCAGGCGCTGGAACGGATGACACGGAGCGAGAGTCGAGATCGCTCGAGCGCACCAACAACCAAGCACCGCTCGAGGCAGGCGAAAGAGCTGCCTCCAGGACATCACGCACGCCCACTCCAACGCCTTCAGGGTATGGACGACGGGACATGACACCAACAACGAAGGACGAAGTGAATGGGCTTCGCTCCCTGTCGCCAGCCTCTGGACCGCTCAATTCCGCGAAACGTCCGCACGTCGATGTGCAGACAGGAGGCGAGAGCGGCTTCAACACGC